>NC_079225.1:40008802-40099610 GCF_029633865.1 Lampris incognitus | reverse complement strand
ATCGCCAACCGCTCGACTGAAAGGGGGCCGACCGGCCCGTGGGTCTTTTGTAGTTTACACGTGTGTTCTTGCAGTTTTTGGATGTGTGTTTGTGTTGCACTGCTGTGGGCCGGGGGATCGTTTCTCCGACAACGTGCTCCTGATTCCTAACTGTCGTCTGCACCATAGCGAAGTGTTCGGACCTGGTAGGAGGAACACCGGCGTTGCAGCCAACACGTCCCTACTCAAACAGGGGAACAGGACTGAAACGTGATGAGGACGTGGCGGTGCCTCGGCTGGGCAGCTGACGTCACAAGTCTACAATCGACATTACAGTACGACAGTGTGCCCATATACTGTAAGGTGGTGTAGTCTGTAATGCGTTAGCTTTGGTCCCAGGTAGGAACTGGTTACTGCTGAGCTGACGTCACACCAGCCGCAATGGCTGCTGCACCTTGTTTGTAGTCCCCACTGACGGGGGGTGGGGGGGGGAAATCACGGATTTCAGTTTTAATGCTGCTTCTTCAATCAAGCAGGTAGGCCCTGCTTCGAGACGGGGCTCATTACAAGTAAGTGGTCCAATTTCGAACGAGTACCTCTCGCTAAGAGGCAGACGAGGCTGTTATGCACTTTGAAAAAAGGTGAGTAAAATTAAAATGCTCTGACGTCGCTACATTATAATTGCTAAAGGTCAAAGCTGTAATTATCCCGACCTACTCCCGGTGCCCGCGTAACACAGCACATGTGTGCGGCGCATGGCCAGCGCCTCCTCCCCTTTATGTCAGGCAGGTTTGGCAGTGGGTGTTAACACGACCACTCAACTTTGACGCCAATACTTTTGGTGTCTGCTATCGAGCCCTTGTCTTGTTTGCACTGGACGGCATAATTTCTCTGGCTTGTGGCAATCAATGTACATCGACTCTGTACGATGATCCTGCCATTTCCCACCCACCACTTGATGCCCTATGGCGCATGTACAGTAAATGCACTCGACTTGACATGCAGTCTTAGATATGATATGATTACTATGTAGCAAATACACTACCACCACTACTAGTACTACATATTATACTACTGTATGATATGATTACTATGTAGCAAATACACTACCACTACTACTAGTACTACATATTATACTACTGTATGATATGATTACTATGTAGCAAATACACTACCACTACTACTAGTACTACATATTACACTACTGTATGATATGATTACTATGTAGCAAATACACTACCACTACTACTACTACTACATATTACACTACTGTATGATATGATTACTATGTAGCAAATACACTACCACTACTACTAGTACTACATATTACACTACTGTATGATATGATTACTATGTAGCAAATACACTACCACTACTACTACTACTACTACTACATATTATACTACTATATGATATGATAACTATGTAGCAAATACACTACCACTACTACTACTACTACATATTATACTACTATATGATATGATAACTATGTAGCAAATACACTACCACTACTACTACTACTACATATTACACTACTATATGATATGATTACTGTGTAGCAAATTTACTATACTAATAGGCTACTACTTCAAATAGTACTACTATGATATGATTAGTATGTGGCAAATGTACATACTAATATTACTTCATATAATACTACTATGATATGACTACTATGTAGCAAATCAACTACCACTACTACTACTAAATATTATACTGCTATATGATATGATTACTATGCAGCAAATACACTACCACTACTACTCCTACATATTATACTACTATATGATATGATTACTATGTAGCAAATACACTACCACTACTACTCCTACATATTATACTACTATATGATATGATTACTATGTAGCAAATAAACCATCACCACTACTACTATGTGATACGATTATTACGTAGCAAATTTACTATACTAATAGGCTACTACTTCAAATAGTACTAGTATGATATGATTAGTATGTAGCAAATGTACATACTAGTATTACTTCATATAATACTTATATGATATGATTACTATGTAGCACTCTGTGCCTTTTGGTAACACTCAGATTTGTCTCTTCCCTCGCTCTCTTATCTAGCGCTCTCGTAAGTCGCTCTGAACAAAGTGTCTGCCAGAGGAGCAAATGTAAATGTAAACTTAATGTCTCACTAGATCTTATCTTTGTCGAAATACGATTGCCTTTTAAAACAATCTCATGGCTCGCGAGTCGAGAATTGGCCAGAGGGATCACACAGAACAGAAGTCCTCTTGTCTCTGTTTGTGGCGTGACGCAGTGCGGTGCCCCGCAGGTTCGAGACCGTCTGCACCGAGCCACGGTTGAACAATAGCCGATTAGGATGCGGGTATTGATGCGATCATACATAAACACCTGTGTGTGTCAACCCAGAGGAGGTGAGGCTCGGTTAAGGACCCCTGGCTAGAGAGAATGGCAAGGCTGTAAATATTCATGGCGCCTCTGTCAGGATCCCGGGGCCTTTTCCCTGCCAGCTCTTGTCAGTCCATTGATCTCTCACACATGACATTCACTCGGAAAGACCACCCGCCCTCACCTTAATCACGTGAGACGAGGCGTTCTCGCGCTCGCCACCTGCCCGTTGTCAGGCCGTCGGTGGGAGGACGGGAGCATACCGATGACCTCCCTACATCCTGCGCCGATCACGTCCGCTTCGTTTCTGCGAGCACGCATGCGCAGACCCCGAGGCCGTCGCCAAGCCGCACGACTAGGTGCTCGGCGGATGGTGACGTGGCGATATCCTGACGCGTCACTGTGCCGGGACGCCTTTTCTAAAACGTCACCTAAGCCCGCCTCGACACCGCGTCTGATTTCATCTGAAAAGTACACGTAGGATGCAAACAACCCGGGGTGATGGAGTCACCTCTCGGGATGTCTAATTCGGGCGCTTTGTGTGCAATTTAATACTATCTGGTTCAATCTTGTAAATAGAAAAAAAAACGACGGTGTCGCTCCCGGAGCTGAAACACTGCCACGGGGGTAAAGTGGAGGGGGCTGAACTGTAATCCGATTATGATGTCGTGCATAACCACATCGGCTCGTCACCATCGCCATCGCTGCCTGCCTGCCTGCCTTCACAGACTACTTTTTGAGCCCGGAGATATTTTTTAACACGTCTACTCCGCCGTCAGCCACAGCGCCGTTGAGGTTTCTGTGTGTGTGTGTGTGTGTGTGTGTGTGTGTGTGTGTGTGTGTGTGTGTGTGTGTGTGTGTGTGTGTGTGTGTGTGTGTGTGTGTGTCCTGTTCCCACGTAGCCCTGGATGATTTATGCTTTAACAAGCGAGAACTCTGCCTGTAATCGCTACACGGGGTACAACGACATTTCCTCCCGCGCAGCGGTGGCACTTTCCGGAAGCGGTGGCCGGAGCGAGTAAAGCTATCCGTGCAAAAAAAAAGAAAAGAAAATCCTTATTTCACCTTTGGCTAAAAGGTCACCGCGACACTCTCATATAATGCGATGTTGCGTTGCAGCAACAGTTGATGCGACGGTTGGTGCATGTGTTTTGTATGACAAATGGACGATAGGTGTGTAATCAACCGTGTTGGAGGGAATCTGAAACTGTGACACAGATCCGTGACGCAGCATTTGGCCCGTTGACATTGCGCACACCGGAAATGAAATGGTCATTACACCCCCCCCCCACCTTGGGGCTTATTTTCATAGTTTTTTTTCCATTTTGCATATTGGTTATGATATTGTAAACTACTAATAAGACACGTTAGCCCCTAGCTAACGGGTCTGACACTTTTAGCCGAGCGGTTAGTGACGTCGCCTTGTGGTGCAGTACACCCGTATCGAATCCCGCACCGGGCAACAAAATAACCGGTTACACTGGTGGCAGCGGTGGAATCCGGAAGTGTGCAGATCCTCAGAAGTCTCTTCGGAGCGCGGGAATAACAAAGCGCGAGGGCGCGCTTCCGGGGAGGGTGACGACTGTAAACTACTAATAAGACACGTTAGCCCCTAGCTAACGGGTCTGACCCTTTAGCCGAGCGGTTAGTGATGCTGCCTTGTGGTGCAGTACACCCCGTATCGAATCCCGCACCGGGCAACAAAATAACCGGTTACACTGGTGGTAGCGGTGGAATCCGGAAGTGTGCAGATCCTCAGAAGTCTCTTCGGAGCGCGGGAATA
The DNA here is from genome assembly GCF_029633865.1 of Lampris incognitus. Taxonomy (NCBI): domain Eukaryota; kingdom Metazoa; phylum Chordata; class Actinopteri; order Lampriformes; family Lampridae; genus Lampris; species Lampris incognitus. The sequence continues at coordinate 40,095,467 of NC_079225.1, read as the reverse complement.
ACAAAGCGCGAGGGCGCGCTTCCGGGGACGGTGACGACTGTAAACTACTAATAAGACACGTTAGCCCCTAGCTAACATATCTGACCCTTTAGCCGAGCGGCTAGTGATGTCGCCTTGTGGTGCAATACACCTCGTATCGAATCCCGCACCGGGCAAGAAAATAACCGGTTACAATATTTTGCTCACCAACGTTATTGTGGAGAATTTGACCACTGCACTACACCTGGACCACGGCGTCTTAGGAGGCAACCGAACACGAGCGTCAGCCATGTTTAAACAAGTCAGACTGAATCTGGTTATATAAACTACGTATTTGGAAGCGACACCGACAGTGAACGTACTCGAAATGTCCATTTCAGCGGACCATCACATTGCAGAGCTACTTCCTGGTTCAGCTTGTTGGTGTGAACCGTGGCCCAGTGCCTCACAGCAACGTCCTGGGTTCGAACCCCAGGCCGTCCCAGCTCCTTTCTGTGTGGAGTTTGCATGTCCTCCCCGTGTCTGCGTGGGGTTTCCTCCGGCTGCTCCGGTTTCCTCCCACCATCAAAAAGACATGCATGTTAGGGTTGATACTCCTGTCTGTGCCCCTGAGCAAGGCGATGGAAAGAAGAACTGGAGTTGGTCTCCGGGTGCTGCAGCTGCCCACTGCTCCTATAAAATAGGAAGGGTTAAATGCTGAGGACACATTGGTTGTAAGAACACAGCGTCAAATGAAGTGTCTCTCCTCTGTGTATATTTAGTGTAGGTTGCCACGCATGCACATAGTTTTGTTTATAGTGGACGTATGTTGCCAAACTCTTTTTGCCCATGACACACTAATGGTGAAAACAGCAACTATACTGGTTGCGGATTCAACAGCGGTGCCCTGACGACCTCTCGAGATGTTACGGGACAGATGAGGTGAGGGTGAGGATGTTGCTCAACAGAGTGTGTAAACTTCAAATCCTACTACTAACCGTGCTTACTTGGCTGAATACTAATCCGACTCCTGGGTAAAGTTGGACTTGTTGAAAGGTGTCTGACGCTCGTGTTTTGTGGCCCTAAAAGATGCTGTTGTGGCGTCCGGGTAGCGTAGCGGTCTATTGCGATGCCGGGGATCGCCGGTTTGAATCCCTGTTACCTCCGACTTGGTCGGGCATCCCTACAGACACACTTGGCCGTGTTTGCAGGTGGGAAGCCGGATGTGGGTATGTGTCCTGGTCGCTGTACTAGCGCCTCTCGTCGGTCGAGGTGCCTGTTCGGGGGGAGGGGGAACTGGGGGGGGGGATAGCGTGATCCTCCCACGTGCTACGTCCCCCTAATGAAACTCCTCACTGTCAGGTGAAAAGAAGCGGCTGGAGACTCCACATGTATCGGACGAGGCATGTGGTCTGCAGCCCTCCCCGGATCGGCAGAGGGGGTTGAACAGCGACCTGGACGGCTTGGAAGAGTGGGGTAATTGGCCGGAAACAATTGGGGAGACAAAGGGGGACCGCTCCCAAAAAAAAAGGTGCTGTTGTGAAGCTGTGACCAGTATTCGTCCCGTATCCAAAATCTCCAGAATGATGCCAGTGAGTGTAATGATATCACAAATGATCTGCACGGCAGTTAGACCCCAGGTCAATAGTTGTCTGCCTGATTCAGCTGAACAATCTGGCCTTTCGGAGGAAGTAAACATACAGTTTATCTGTTGTATGACCTATTTTTGACCTGTCCTTGTCTTATCTGAGATTGCACTGTGTTGGATATTGCTTTCTTGAATGAATAAAGTACTGCTACGGCTGCCACGGCTGCACTCCTTTGTGTTCAATATGTGGTACACACTCAGCTTTATGTTTCCCTTTTATACCTTCTGGCCCTTGCACCTGGTCATGCTTCCTACACCTGGTCTGATATACAGGTGAGCCTCAGAGATGGGTCCGGAGACCGGGGCCTCCGGCCTTGTTTGCTGAGGGGATGAAGAAATGTTGTCATTATCCTCTGTGACCGATTCTTCTCACGCTCTCTGAAATCCGAGCCTTAATTGCCCCGAGAATACGTCCAAACAGAGAGGCTGAGCAGAAGGGGCCGATGGTCGGGGGCCGTGAATCGATCAGCTTTAGCTCGGCTTTAGCACGGCCTAAGATTTTCCTCATGAAATAGCTGATAAAACGTGATTTCCCGAATGGCGTTGTTATTTTTCAGCAAGAGGGGAAACTACAGCGGTATCGTGGTGGAGAACCTCTATTTTACATTTACATCGCCTGCAATGGTATAACATGGCAGCTGAGGAAGACTACAGTTTCTCAAAGAGTTGGTTCGTGCAGTCCAAATGTTTGATGTGCCGACCATTCCCTGTGCTTTCTAATGGGCCAAAACAATATTTTTTTTCCATTATTTTTTTTAAAATAATTCACCTCTATGTGGAGCAACAGTAGAGCAATACTGTGTCATTCCAACACATGCACTGCACACAGAAGCAACTTGAATTAAACATGGTGCAAATAAGCAGATAAAACTGTACAGTGTCTCCCTGCTATTTTCCTCCCCCACCCCCTTTTTTGTCTCTCCAGTTGTACTTGGCTAATTACCCCACTCTTCTGAGCCATCCCGGTCGGTGCTCCACCCCCTCTGCCGATCCGGGGGGGGGGGGCTGCAGACTACCATATGCCTCCTCCGATACCTACCCGGTATCACGCCAAAGCGTGTAATACACCCGCTGGTCCAACGTGTCAGTGTCACAGTTTGCCCCCGCTCAGGCGTGAAAAGTACACGTGTATGAAGGTGCAGTGCCAGCAGGGGGCGATGATTAAGAGGTGAAGGCAGGTTAAGGTTAGGATTAGGGTTGGGTAAGGGTTAGGGTTAGGGTTGGGTTATGGTTATGGTTATGGTTGGGTTAGGGTTAGGGGAGGGATTTTGGAAAATGCTGCATGCTTCTTTTCCACCGTGGGGAGTTGCTGGCATTGAGTTAATCATCGCCCCCCTGCTGGCACTGCACCTTCATACACGCGTGTACTTTTCACGCCTGAGCGGAGGCAAACCGTGACACTGACACGCTGGACCGGGGGTTGTATTCCACGAGTCGCCAGCCACCTCTTTTCACCTGACAGCGAGGAGTTTCGCCAGGGGGACGTGGCACGTGGATCACGCCATGTTCCCCCTCTCCCCCGAACAGGCACCCCGACCAACCAGAGGAGGCGCTAGTGCAGCGACCAGGACACATACCCACATCCGGCTTCCCACCCGCAGACACGACCAATTGTGTCTGCTGGGACACCCGACCAAGCCGGAGGTAACACGGGGACTCGAACCGGCGATCCCCGTGTTGATAGGCCGCTACGTCACCCGGACGCCCAGGTAGAAACCTTTTTAGATTTCCAGGACATCACATAGATAGGCTTGGGGAAGAAATGCGGACTTCGGTGGCCTGGGTGAAAGTAAAGGGATGTGCCGTCAGTGGGACTAGCGGAAACTCAGCACATTTCTTTCGGGATGTTTGTTGAAGGATTTTTTATTATTATTTTTTTTAGGATTTAAGTGTGGTGTCATTTTGATTTATGAATGTCACATCTGCATTAATAAGTTAAGGCGTTGGCAAGTCTGGGGTGCTCTGCTAAGCCTCCCTCTCCCGTATCACACATGTTTCAGCTGGGACTTCAGTGCAACGGCTTTAATAACACGCATGGCTGCATACGCGCTTCTTCCTTTCTCTTTTTTCTAGAGGAAGAAATTGTTGCGGCAATTTTTCCGCACCCTCCCCTCTCCCTCTGCTATTAACGAGCAATCAGTGGCCAATTGCCTTTTTAATGCCTTCTTCAGGATCTTGTTGAAAGTCACACTCACTTCCAGGTATCCGCCTCAACTTCCTCCCCGGCCTCTCCTTCATTCCCCCCCCCCCGGTGTGACGAAAAGCGGGAACAAATAATAAAGATAATGTTCGCTGAGTAATGATTTCCCATCCCCCCCCGCACGTGTACCCCCCCCCCCCCCGTTATTAGTCAGATCAGTACGGCGGTGGGAATTCATTTTCTTTTCACTTAGGAGGAACATTACAATGATTAATTCCGCCGCGGAGTGGAGGAAACCGGAGAACCGCCGCAATACGGGGAGCGAAATCAATTTGCTCTGATGCGGAGAGGAGCCGGGGAATGTGGGGCACAAACAAGGATGAAATTACCCTCTCTGTCTTCCCCTCTGATAGGAAAAGAGCGCCAATCGGCGAGGCCCCCTTTGTGCCGGGCAAACGTGACCCCTCTCCGGCCTTCACCCGGCATGAAAAGAAGCGGGAAATGAAATTCTCTCTCTATCTATCGGCCATTATCGCAACGTCGTCCACGCCGCGCGGCCGGCCGGCCGGCAACTGTAAAATCAATTTGGCGGCGACGATAAAAGGAGCAACCCACAAACGAATTTGTTTTAGTCGTTTTCGTATCTTTTTGGTGCGACTAGACCTCCCATTGGTCGCGGGTGAATTAATGACGGCCCCCCCACGTGGGGCCCTGGCACGAGTGCCCTCCATCTCCTCCTGCTGCTACCGCGTGTAGCAATCCGTGAAGGGGCCTGAATACATGTCCGGATGTCTTCCAGACACGGCAGGTCCCGAGGGAGACCCGAGGAGGTAAATTCAGCCATCTCGGCGGCATTTGCATTGCATATTAACAGTGGTACGCGGGCCTCGGTGTGCCGCATGACAAATAAGAGGAGGAGCCGTTTAGCTCCCCTGGGCAAACAAGGAAACACGCTCCTAATTGCTTAAGCAAAGCCATTATGTTGTGTATAAAGAGCAGCTGAGCGTTTAATCAGCCACAAATTAAAAGACGCCCGCAAAGAACGCGTCTCTCTCTGCCCCTTAAAGAGCGGCGGCCCCGCCCCGGCCACAGGTCTTCCTCCTCAGTAGCGTGCGGTGAGATCCTTGGCTGGGGAAGCGCTGAACTTTCATAAACCATATTAGGGCGTCCGGGGGGCGTGGCGGTCTACTCCGTCGCCCACCAACGCGGGGATCGACGGTTCGAATCCCCGTGTTACCTCCGGCTTGGTCGAGCGTCCTTACAGACACAATTGGCCGTGTCTGCGGGTGGGAAACCGGATGTGGGTGTGTCCTGGTCGCTGCACTAGCGCCTCCTCTGGTCGTCGGGGTGCCTGTTCGGGGGAACTGGGGGGGAATAGCGTGATCCTCCCACGCGCTACATCCCCCCTGGTGAAACTCCTCGCTGTCAGGTGAAAAGAAGCGGCTGGCGACTCCACGTGTATCGGAGGAGGCCTGTGGTAGTCTGCAGCCCTCCCCGGATCGGCAGAGGGGGTGGAGTAGAGATCAGGACGGGTGGAAAGGGCGGGGTAATTGGTCGGATACAATTGGGGAGAAAAAGGGGGGCTGGAAACCCCCCCCCCCAAAAAACAACCAAACTCTTAAGCTAATAACTCAGCAGCTAGCGCAACAATTGCATAGCCCATGCATACGCAAGTACAGATTAGTTTGAGTAAATCAACAAACAAGCCCGCTGAGAGTCAATCAAACAGCCTTTGTCCAAAAATGTATGCTTAATCCATATGGGTCCTGAAGAAGAACAGACCCACGAACTAGCGCACAATCAGATCTTAACCATGCATACAATAAGCCTCCAATGTGTGCGCACAGCACCAGGCGCGACAAGTGTTGATGACCGGTGACTCGGTGTAACCCTACTAGATCCTGGGACTAATATGCCGGTCAGCACAAAACATCCCTAACACACCAAAAGCCAAACCCAGAGAGAGAGAGAGGGGAGGGGGGGGGGCTTGGTGTCAGCACGCCATCAGAAAACACACACCAGGTGTTAACGTCACATGTGGCGTAGGAGAGCTTCGCAAGAGGCAGAGTGGGTCTGTGCCTCATGGCGATCATAGTTGGGACAGTAGGAAAACAGACCACGTTTGCCTCTGTTGCGTACCGACAGGAAGGCACAAGCGGACGCTGCCTGACCAGTCTGCATTACAAATGTTAGCTTTGAGTGAATGGCGATACACTATACTGCTAACGATGCTATTCTAACTAATTCTACTGGAGTAGAACTGCAATACTGACACAAATAATGTATTATAATGCACAGTAAACTATTCTTGTAACTGTCAAAAAAAATCTTCATTGATTGATTGATTTATTTATTAGCCCGGGTGAGGCACTGCCTACCCTGCATACCCTGACCGCACATAGTATTACATTAAGGCCTAATTGATTATTCTGCATTAGAAACACGATACAAAGGATTATCTAAATTGGGGTTTAGAGCTTGGAAAGGCAGCCGATTTGGAGCTTTGTATTTACCATTCAGGTAACATTTGGTGAAAATCCCTCCCCCGGCAGATATCAATAGACAAAAAAGACAGCCCTAGGCCATGTAATGAGCCTGAATCTTAACAATCAGGACCCGGCGCTCTCCCGGCCTGCTTGTCAATCATGTTGCACGTGCACGGTATTGATTCCTGCAATGCACCATAAAGTAACATGGCTATATCAGCTAAACCATGTGCAGCCTGTTATCCACCGTACACTAACCTTTAAATATGCTGTTTAATGCACAAAACTTTGATGGCGTAGCTGCACGCTAAATATTTAGGGTAAGGCTAAAACCTTAAACATATAGCGTTGAAGCTATTAGCATTTTAGCTTTACACTGAATGTTTACGCTGAATTTGATTATTGCTGTACACATTTTTACACAAAACAGTGAAGAGGGCAGCACGGTGGTGCAGTGGTTAGTACGGTTGCCTCCCAGTAAGAAGGTCCTGGGTTCGTGCCCCGGGGTAGTCCAACCTTGGTGGGTCATCCCGGGTCGTTTGCATGTTCTCCCCGTGTCTGCGTCGGTTTCCTCCGGGGGCTTGGGTTTCCTCCCACAGTCCAAAGACACGTAGGTCAGGTGAACAGGCCGTACTAAATTGTCCCTAGCTATGAATGTGTGTGTGTGTGTGTGTGTGTGTGTGTGTCGGCCCTGTGATGGCAGCCTGTCCTGGGTGTCTCCCTGCCTGCCTGCCACCCAATGACTGCTGGAATAGGCTCCAGCATCCCCGCGGCCCTGAGAGCAGGATAAGCGGTTGGGATAATGGATGGATGGATGGATGGATGGATGACAGTAAGAGAGTCCAGGCTGCACCCTTTCCTTGGTCAGGTAATCCTGTCACTGGAACGTTCCACTCGTGATAAAAACACAACTGCAGACAGCTTGCTAGCCAACCAACACCAGCAGGATTACTGCATTACAGTTTGATTGAGAGACAGGTTGAGACAACGCCTTGCAGAGAGCCGTTCTGATTGGCTGTTAGGATTCAGACGCGGTTATATTTTGGACTGATCCAGGTTTAGAGTATTCGCAGAACCCGGACTTTTCTCTCAGGACATTTCATCCATTGGCTTCTGTCAGTGAGTGAAATACCAACTATTTGTCCCACTCGGGTTTTGTCAGAGTTTTTTAATTTGTGGAGACCGATCACTGTCAACGCAAAAGTTGAGATAAACTTTAACGTAAAATTCCAAACGTGCCCCGTCTGGTCTCCGCACCTTGTCTTTATAGGTGCACACAACAATTTTACTTGGAAAAGAAAAAAAATGTCAACATCCGCAAATCCAATTCTTTACTTTTGTTTTTGTTCAGTCAACATTTTAGGACACAACCTTAGCGCTGATAAAGAAAAACGAGGGGTCATGCTCCTCACGGCCAAATCACAAGCCAGAGATTGGACATCAAGGATAATTTGAGAGATTGAAGATGGACCAGCATCGTTGCCCCTCCCCCCCCTCCTCCTCGGCCCCCACACTCCTCAAAGGCACTGTGAGAAGGATGAAGGCTGTAGCGTCGGCTTCGTCCTTGGTTTGCTGGACAACTGAAGTCGCCCCGCTTGAAGTGGAATCAAGACAAATGGTTCAAAGTCTTTGTCTTGTGGGCGCACTGAGGTTTCTCTGCTGGTAAGGCTCCGCCGCCGCTCAATGAAGACAGATGAGGACTAATCTGGACCAATCGGGGAGGGGGGTGGGGGGTGGCCGGGGCCATCCCTCAGGTGGCCAGGACAATCGGGACAGAGGGGAGGCCGATGTCCTTGGCCGTCGGGGACACCGGAGCTGTGCATCTGCAGGGAGGGACCGGCTGACTGATTGGAGGAGGAAGGACAAAGTGGGTTGCCAATGTTTTTCATCTCTGCTCTGAGCCGGCTTATTGATGGATGGCGGCGCCTTCTCCACAACAACCCCCCCCCTACCCTCCACCCACCCACCCACCCACCCACTCCAGCCCCGACTTGGTGTTGGTGGATCAATACTCTGGGAGCTGGCAAAGCTAGAGAGGGATTTTATGAATGACAAGCTGCCTCGAACTTGCAGAGTGATAGTCGGTCCTCCCTGGGCTCAGACTTCAGATGCTGAAGAGTGACGGGAGTCTTGTGATTACATATGAAACACGCACACACACACACACACACACACACACACACACACACACACACACACACACACACACGCCAGCCTCTGAAACTTATCTCTGCCCTGTGGACTTGAGATTTGAGACTCGATGTGACCACACTCATGAGCAGCCCCTCCAAAAATCTTCCTCTTCATGCTGAACATTCATTTATCAGTGTCATCTGTAATCTCGTCGTGGTGTCGCTGGTTGCAGTCAGTCACACAGTGGTAAACAGAAACGGTGGGTAAACTATAATCTTCTGTCAGTGCTCATCGTCAGCCAACCCAAAGCATTGATTCATGTATTGAAATACACTTTTCGTAATGACTTGAGTCGGTTTGATGCCGCTTTGGTGTATACCGGGGAATTTACATGGTGAAGACGTAAGCCAGCCCTTAAAAAGGTGGGTAAACTACAGTCTGCTCATAGAAAAGTGAGTAAACTTGCTTTGTAGGTGCGTTTTATCCTCCACTAAGCCACTGGTTTGAGTGTGCAGGTTGCACTGTGGGCCTTCTCCATCCTGATGGTTCACACCATCAGAACCGATTTGTCCCATTGCATACACAGTAATTAAAAATCATTAGTGTTCATACATCCCCGATGTGTGATTGTCACAAAACCACACACACACATGTAAATCTCGGGGAGGTAAGGGTTCGGGGTTGCCTGTCGGGTGCTGGTCCTGGAGCAGTCACCAGCATCCATGGCCTCGTCCGAGGGTGCTGGGTGTATTGGTGCACTGTCCAGGGTTTATTTAAAACATATCAATGGCTAAATTAGCTATTGATGTAGCGTAATCGCTAAATTAACCAACCTAAAGCGTAGGTCAGTTGTTCTTCTCCGTGCAATGTCTGGTGATCGATTGCTCTCCCTTTTTCAATTACTCTCCCCTTTTTCAGGGCATTTATTCCAAAATATTAACAACTAAAATGGACTTTAATCCCATCCAGCCTGACCCGGTACCGTCTACAGGCCTCCTCTCCCCCTACTCCTGCGCAAGCGTGTGTGTGCCATTGGGATAGAAAAACCAGAAACCACCACCTCGTGGGGATATTTTAAGGTTCCCCACGAGGAAAAGGGTCTGCTTTAGGGTTAAGGCTTGGATTTAGGGTTAAGGTTAGTGTGAAGGCAATTTGTCAGTCATATAATCGTATATGATGCTTGCTTACTTTTAATCTTTGAGCGCGTATGATCTATAGTATGTTTAACTTTAGTCTGTATTGCTTGGATAGATGCTTGAAGATCATGAGTAGCGGGCGTCCGGGTAGCGTAGTGGTCTATTCTGTTACCTACCAACACAGGGATCCTTGGTTCACATCCCCGTGTTACCTCCGGCTTGGTCGGGCATCCCTACAGACGCAATTGGCCGTGTCTGCGGGTGGGAAGCCGGATGTGGGTATGTGTCCTGGTCGCTGTACTAGCACCTCCTCCGGTTGGTCGGGGGCGAGGGGGAACTTAGGGGACTAGCGTGATCCTCCCACGTGCTACGTCCCCCTGGTGAAACTCCTCACTGTCAGGTGAAAAGAAGCGGCTGGCGACTCCACATGTATCGGAGGAGACATGTGGTGGTCTGCAGCCCTCCCCGGATCGGCAGAGGGGGTGGAGCAGTGAACAGGACGGCTCGAAAGAGTGGGGTAATTGGCCAGGTACAATTGGGGAGAAAAAAAGGGGGGGGGATCATGTGTAGCAGAAGAAAGGTAGTGTTATTAAGTGTCTTCTCCATATGAGCTAATAAAGGCCTATTATTAACTGTTAGCTGATAGCAGAAGAATGTATGGGAAGCTCATTTGACTGTAGCGGGATCTGAAGGAACGGCCCCGGAGAATTACGAGCTGGAAGATTAGGACGAGAGGAGACCTGACCTATGAACTCTTTGAACAATATGAAAGTTCTGTTTTCCCTTGGGATGACAGTTCAGCAATAAAATAAGCTTCTTCCTCCAAACAGGATTAGAGAGAAACTCTGGGTACATACCATTGTGACCGTAACTAAGACGTGTTGACAATAAGCAAGACTCAACAGGTTGTGCTGCAGGGTATAAAGGGAGTGCACTCTGAGATCGGGGCATGCGCTTAAGTATCGGTGCGTCTGTTCATGAACGTATTAAAGTAAGTAAGAGATGTTTGCCTTACTCCTCGTTTAACGTCAAAGTGGAATTAAATAATTGCCCCGACAATTTGGGGGCCTGCCCGGGAAGCTTACCTCATATTCTTCTTTGACCCACTCTCTGCACGGATTAAATCTTGCCGGCCAGTCTGGTGAAGTGGTCTAAAAATCACCTAAGACCCAGTAAGTCTACCTCCCCTGAGAACAGCTCATAACTGACTCCCAGGTTGAGAAGGGACTGTTTGTGAGATTGTGGGGAAGGGATTGTCTGATACGGCTTTTTATATATGTGAGGATACAGAGGGCGTCTGGGTGGCATGGCGGTCTGTTCCATTGCCTATCAACACGGGGATCGCCAGTTCGAATCCCTTGTTACCTCCGGCTTGGTCGGGTGTCCCTACAGACACAATTGGCCTTGTTTGCGGGCGGGAAGCCAGATGTGGGTATGTGTCCTGGTCGCTGCACTAGCACCTCCTCTGGTCAGTTGGGGCGCCTGTTTGGGGGGCGGGGGAGAACTTGGAGGAATAGCATGATCCTCCCACGTGTTATGTCCCCCTGGTGAAACTCCTCACTGTCAGGTGAAAAGAAGCAGCTGACGACTTCACATGTACCAGAGGAGCCATGTGGTAGTCTGCAACCCTCCCCGGATGGGCAGAGGGGGTGGAGCAGCGACTGGGACGGCTCAAAAGAGTGGGGTAATTGGCCGGATACAATTGGGGAGAAAAAGGGGGAAAAAGCCCCCCCCCCAAAAAAATGAGGATACAGTATTGAAGACAACACAAAGACGTCTGATGGTAATGACATTCACTTAGGGGTGACAAACCCCTGGAAAATTAAATAATGACTAATCCATCCATCCATCCATCCATCCAATATCCAAACCGCCCGCCTGCCACTCAGTGACTGCTGTGATAGGCTCCAGCATCCCCGTGACCCTGAGTAAGGATAATGAATAATGCCAATTGAATTTCAGGATGAGGAAATTTCCGAGTAAGAGAGTGACTGCAGGATAACAATGGGGAAAAACCTAAGCAAACTTTTAACTAACAAGTCTTGTCTGACAGGATGTGCAAAACCTATGTGTGAAAAACATTGTGACGACTCCTGTAAACAGCTTCCACTGTGAGAAAATAAATGTAGATTTGCTGAAACTGGTAGCTTTAGTGTAAACCAGCTATAAAAACTGTAGGATAAGATGGAAAAATATGGAAGAGGAAAAAGGGAAAGGTAAAGTAGACTGGAAAGCATTTATAATATGGAAAGAGGAGGTAGAGAAAAGAAATGGGCAAAATAATAGTGAAAAGAGATATAATGGGGGGGAAATTAAACACTGTCCTCAGCTTTTACAGAAAGACCTGGCTCTTCTTCACGTCTCCGCTGCTCATCAGAGACATGTAGACCTACAACAGCCTGCCGATCTATATCAAGAGGCCTGAGAACAGCTGGCTGCAGCAGCAGAGCCCTTCACTTGGAGCCCAGCGACCACCCCACCTGCATACCAGGCGGGTAGAGCTGAGGATGAAACGGAAATGGGGCAGAGTGCAAGGAGGCTGGCCAGAAGAGGATGACCGTTATAACTGGGCAGACAATGCTGATTCTTGGTGGCATGTGGAGGGACTCTGTGGCAGAATGAGAGAAAATTTCCCAGCCATCATGAGATGGGGGACAATAAAAGACTGCAAACAGCAGCCAGGAGAGACCGTGGCTAACCTTTTAGTCAGATTGACCAAAGTTTTCAGAGAAAACAGCGGTCTAGCACCACCAGCACCACCGAAGGAGTAAAACAACTCCCCGTGTGAACAGCAGCTCAAGAACTGTTTCCTGGACGGCATGGACGAGGAAATCAGCCGCCAGGTACGCAAATACTGTGTGGACTGGGACAGAGGATGTTTAGCAGTCATTCAAAACCATGCCATCCATGTTGAAAGGAATATGAAACTCAGAGACAAAAGCACAAAAAGCCAAAACTCGGTTTACTGTTAAGCTTCAAATGGTGCAATTGGCATGGCTCCAGACTCAGTAGAGCACCAACAGAGGCAGAGAAGAAGCAGAGGGGCACGGCAGTCCCCCTCAGAGCAGAGGTTGAGCTCTGAGTAGGACTCCGCAATGCAGGCCCTTGAGACAAGGGATGTTGGAATTTTGTGGCCCTTGACCATTGGGCAAAAGATTGTACTGAACCAAGAAAGAAATGGGGACCCACTGGGCGCACACGCAGTGTGTACACCAAAGATGAAATGTGACTGGTGGCGGGGAGGGGGGAAATTCTGGAGTCTGGTGAATGCACCCCTGATATTGCCCACCCACGACAGCCAACAGCAAAGACACAATCGACGTGACAAAAATGAGTAGATTTGAGGTTTTACCCGAAATGATTTTAGAAGTGGCAAGGAAAAACATCACGTTTCTAGTTGACTCCAGAGCTATTATTTCTTTATTTATTATTTCAGTAATAAAACAAAATGAGTTTCAAATTCCTCCAAAATTGAGTGGTAGATATATTAACGCGGTAGGAGCATCAGGCGTTGCAGTGAGTTATATACCACACCATTGTCAGATGGTGACAGAATAACACACTCTTTCTTGGCCCTGTAAGTCTGTTAGACAGAGATTTAATGTGTATGTAATATAGCTTTGCACAGAGGAAGAAATTAAAGTCACTAGAGTATCACATTCCAGGCCAATATGTACAATTAGGGCATGGTAAGCCACTGTACATAGTATATCGATGGACTCTAACGCCGTCAGGGCCAAGATCAATAACCTCTGATTTGCTTAAAATAGCACACACCAATATGTCACCACAGAACATGTTCATGCAAGATTCTGATTTGCACATCACAGCCTATGTAAGTGAAGGAATTGTTAAGAGTTTGAGAACGTTTTGTTCAGGCAAGGAATAGACAGGATCTTATGACAAGTGATTGGAATTATTGGGCAGTAATATGTACTATAACACCAGTATTTAATAGTTTGCTAGCAGCAGGAGTCATTATCCCATGTGCACATTCACCAGTGAGGACTCCCATCTTTCAAGTTAAGAGAAGGCCGGAGAATCAGCCAGCAGAGTGGCGATTTGTGCAAGATTTACAAGCAGCAAATGTAGCAGTGCACGCATGGGCACCTTTTGTACCTAATCGACATATAATTCTCTCACAGGTTACACCTGACAGCATGTGGGTTTCTGTTGTTGATTTGGCTAATGCATTTTTAGTGTCCCAGTGCACCCAGACTCTCGGTACTGGTTTGCTTTCACATTTCAGGGTAAAACACATGTGTGGACCAGGATGCCATATGGTTATGGTGAATCCCCAGCACTCTATTCTTAGGTTTCACATGCAAATCTGGGGAATTTAGCTCTTCCAGCAGGGAGCACACAGACACACTATGCTGATGATTTAATGAGCTGTTCATCAACAAAGCAAGCTTGTGAGATTGACACCATTGGATTGCTAAAATATCTGGCAGAACAGAACCACAAGGCCAGTCTGGGTAAATTACAATCTGTCTAACCTTTCTAGGGCATGAGATTCTAAAAATGGTAAAACACTGAGGAGGCAATTAATGTCATTTTAGGGATGACAGGCTACTGTAGACAGTGGATCTGTGACTACGCATCCCCGGAGGCTCCATTATTATCTATTATGCATGGCCATGGCCTTAAACCAACTGACAAGGTGACGTGGACAGAAGCTGCTGACGTAGCTTTTACTCAGCTAAAACAGACTTTGACTACCATGCCTGCAATAGGACCACCTGACCAGACCATTCACACAGACTGTGGATGAAAAAAGGAGGTTTTATGACGTCTGTGTTGATAAGATAGAGAGGTCAGCTGGGGGAAAAGGCTGAGTGCACATATGTAAATAATGTATGGCAGTCTGAGGATGGACATCCTTGCCTGCCTAAGTATTTGTTTCCTTTTATACAAAATTGGCAAACGGGAAACACAATGTGTCAAAGGGGGGGGGGATGGTGGATGCAGCAAACAAACACTGCTTTATGAGAAGCTTCACAAAATATTCCCAAAATTTTTGTTCAAAATTATTGTCTGGAAAAATAATGCTGCAAGAGGGTAAACCACACAAGCTTTGAGTCACCCTCCCCCTGACCAACTGTATAATCAGCTAAAGATGGATGTCATTGAACTAACACCATGTTAAGGAATGAAGTATTGCCTTGTGATTGTTTTTTCTTCTCTGTGGATTGTCACTTTGTCGTGGTGGAGATGCTTGCACTGTCCTGAGATCCTGAGAGCAATGCCGTCTGGAGCTATGGTCCTGGTAAGGTCACCCATGGTGGTAAGGTCAAGGGGGAGGTCCCTGACAAAGCGAAATCCAACCAAGACCTCAACAGTGGAACAGGCAGAGGATGATCGCTGACTTTAGGGAAGCATCAATAACAGCTGGGAAGGCGGATGAAGGCTACAGCAGAAATGGGCCCCCAGTCATCTTGGACTTCATGCCACTGGATCCTGACCCAGATCTGTCAAGGACTGTGTGGTGGCTGTGTCTCCCCACATTCAACAAAGTCACACACAGACGTCCTCCAAAAAGGAAATCCACCCTAACATCCCGGATTATATCATATGGCGACTGGCAAGTGGTGACGGGCAGGATTGTGAGATCTAGAAGCCATGAAATCTGGAAGTTCATGAGTCATGAACCAGCACATCAAGTGGTGGGTGCTAGATTCATTATCTGGGCTGTTGGAATGAGGTAGATAGTAGGTAGGTAGCCCTTTGGTAGCTGCACCCATGACTAAGCAGCCCTCTTTAAGATCCACTCTGCTCACCCCACCTGGGGAAGGGGCTGAAAAAGTGACAGCACCACAAGGGCAGAGAGAAAAGGGCTCAACCACCACCATCAACTACCACCCCTGTCCACACTGCATCAAAGTATGTGGATTGTAGATCGGCCTCTACAGCCATCTGAAGACCCACAAGTAGACAACCCAATGGAGAGGACAGTCATACTCGCTTTGAGTGACCGCCGATGATGATGATATGTTTTCTAAACGGGTTGAAGTTTTCCCGACAGGAAAGGCAGATGCCTCCACAGTAGCAAAGGTGTTAGTAAGAGAGATTATACCCAGATGGGGAATACCACAGAAGATCAGCACTGGTAACAGAACTCATTTTGTAAATAGTGCTATTAAACAACTTTTATCATTTTTGGGTATCAATCTGAGGCAACAGGCAACATCTTGTCTATCATCCACAGAGTGGTGGAGCAGTTGAGAGAGAAAATGGGACAATTAAAAGTAAACTGCTCTGATGTTGTGATGAGATAGGACTCACATGAGTAAAAGCACTTCCGTTTGTGCTGATGGCAATGAGAGCAAGAGGGAGGGCTGCAACAGGTCTGTCGCCTTTTGAAATCCTCACAAGCAGAACCATGAACTGAAATGGCCCTTTCCCCACAAAAGAGGGTCCTCAGCTCAGACCTCACGGAAGATGTAATGCTTAACTATTGTGTGCAGTTAAACAAAATGCTGAGTTCTCAGCTGCACGACCTGAAGCCAGAAGATTGGGTGCTGATAAAGGACCTAAAGAGGAAGCGCTGGAGGAGGCAGGACTCCACCAAGTGCTCTTGACCACACCTACAGCGATGATGGTAGAGGGGAGTCGGCTGGACCCATGGCAGCCACAGCAAAAAGGTGCCACCACTCGAGACAGTGGCCTAGGGTGAGATGAGGAAGAGATGTGGCCAGCTCTCACTGAGGTTTAAAAACCTACCGAGAGCCAAAGGTTGTTATGGTATAGGGAAGAGCATTATTTATCTAATGGAGCCTGACAACAATATGGCACTAATGAGGTACTTTGTAGTAATGAGCCAAGTGCTTGAGAGCAGGCCCTGGCATCCTTTTAGGGGAATGGGGTTTGGTCTCAGGTTAATGATATGTTGTTTTGCAATAATGATTATTTTGATTGTCGGTCCCATTGTATGGGTTTTTGATTCTCTACAACATAACAATGTGGTAACAACAATCCCCATTACATTCTTATTCACCACCTTGTGCCCCCATCACAGCCAAATTGCCAAACATGCAGATGATAGGAGATTGATGTATTTCTTGTGCAGGTGAGATCATGTGATAGATAGCTGCTTACTAACCATTAACCCGACAGTTTACCCTGGTCAGCCAGACGAAGTTTATTGGTCATGTGTAAACAGCAATCACTATCATGTTACTACATGTGGACCAGAATACTGAAAAGTGCCAGTCACAGACCAACCAACAGCTGAAAGCTTGAAACAGTCTGTGGTTTGCTGCCAACAAGATGAAAAACCCACATGCTGTAGAGATGCAGATTGGCCACTAGGGCACCAATCACAGATAAGTAAAGATATTGCTAAACCCAGGGTGGCCACTCGAACTTTTGAAACCCCTCTTATGCGTATAACACAGTATGATGCCGATCAGGGAAATCGACCTATAACTATGATGAGGGAATAGGCCTCCTCCCGTAACTTTACTAATTGTCGGATTTGTCAACAACTACCTGCATCGTCACAGTCACGTATGGAAGTTTAAACCACATAGCATTGTGGAGGGTATCTAAATTTGAAACAACGATAAATACAATACTTATCGTGTAGAGTTCCTGGCTGTCCCTGCTAATGGCAGTAACGATGTACAATGCAAGCCTATAACTGAACCAGAATATACCTATCGTATTGTGGTTGTCCCATGGAAATAGCAGATGCAGCTGGTATTTACAGGTTTTACTGTACATAATCTACTGTACATACATAATACAGTACGTAATATAATAAATAATAATATACCATAATATAATACAGTACATAATATAATAATATAATACAGTACATAATGTACTGTGATGGACTGGCGGCCTGTCCAGGGTGCCTCCCTGCCTGCCGCCCAATGACTGCTGGGACAGGCTCCAGCATCCCGCGACCCCAATTGGGATAAGCGGCTTGGATAATGGCTGTATGGAACAGTGCAACACAAAGACAAAAACACATATCCAAACTACAAGAACACATATATCCAAACTACAAAAAAATAAAATAAAATAAAATAAAAATAATGTCACTGTCCAAGAAAGCGAACGCCAGGATGACTGTCGGAACACTGCCAGTCTGCATGGACTAGCAGTTAGCTTAGCCTGCCCTACTTCCGCGTCCTGTCAGACCGCCCTCTGTGTTTCCTCCTCGGGCGCAGCTCCAGGCAGGGCCCCGGTCCCTGAGCCCACCCGACGCAGCAGACCAGGCTCCCTCAGCCGATCCAATGCCAGCTCTCCCAGACAGACACCTTCAACACACCTCCCCGCACGCCACACGATGACACCAAAAACACAGTCAACGCGAGGCGAGGCCGCCGCCAGACTGCCCTAATTGCTGTCGGCCTATATTCTCTGCTAAGATTTTGACTCGCAGCTGTTCATTTACTTGGCCTGCTCTGCGTGTGCATGCCCTGGCTGATGTTTCTCTGTGTGTACAGCACCCCACTTATGTTATTACAGCAGACACTACTCACTGTAATAGGACAGTAAAAATAACATTCAGTAAGCAACCCGCACTACCTGAGGAAGTCTAATTTCTGGTGATCAGGCTTATAGCTTATAGCTATAAGCTATAAGCCTATGTGTTGTATGTTTCCCAAGAGAAACCCACAGTCGGTGTTACTTTGCATTTTTAGTGCCCTTAATCAGACAGGTGTCTGTGTCAGACCTATTACCACTCCATTGTAAAGCCAAATGTGCCTTATCAACTACTCAGTGTGCGTTAGTCATATTGACACCCTCGCAGGATATATATGCAGAACGAGATCAAGTCGCTCTCTACGGTATTAGGACGTCACATGAACATCTCTACAGCTGCAATACAGCCACAGCGAGACGCTTAGATCATGTTTGGACGCATAGCAACTGGAAACAGGACGGCGTTGGATGTACTGGAGCCTCACAGGGTCGTGTCTGTCAAGCGATCGCCACTGAATGTTGAGCATATATGATTAGCAATGATGCTGAATTGAAACATGATGCTGAACAAAGGGTAGCAGATTTGCATTCGTTGGTCGGATCCCACTTCAGAAGTGTTTGGCCCCTTGGCATCTGTGAGTGCATTGTTTATTCGTACCGATTGTGGGCGTTATCTTGTTTCTCATTAGTTTTCATCATTACTTGCATGATTGCACTGATGCGTAAATATTGTATATATTAAGACTGTGCTTAGTGCTGTACAAGTCAGATATTATCCAGATCTTTGGGTTCCGCCATATTATAGTGATGATGATGACAAAGATTTTAGGGAGCGTCTGTAGTGACCTCACTCTATAGAGTAGTTCACCCAGATCCTTTCTTCTTAATTAGAGTTGATGTGTTTTTTTTCTTTTCTTTATATTAATGCTTACTTTAGTTATTCATATAACCAATTTACATGTGTTATGAACATATCTCCCATTTATTGCTTCATCTTTTTTTTTTTTGAATCTCCCCCACCCCCTTTTTTCTCCCCAGTTGGACTCTTGGCCAATTACCCTACTCTTCTCATCCGGCTTCGCACCCACACACACAGCCAGTTGTGTCTGTAGAGATACTCGATCAAGCCGGAGGATTTGAACCGCCGACCCCAGTGTTGGTAGGCAATGGAATAGACCACTGCGCTACCCGGACGCCCCCCCATTGTTTCAGCATTTTAATCATTGATTAAGATTACTGGAGATGATGTGGTGTTTTTAGATGAATTTTGAGCATTCTCGTAGCTTTTTCTCACATGTATGTCAACTCTGGGTTTTCCAGAATGTGTTTGCTCAGATAGTGTGGATAATTTCTCTCGAGTCTTACTCATTTCTAGTCAAGTGTGGGGTGAGATGTTTGGCCCTTTTGGCCTCTGCAGTCCATTGGCCGTCAGCCGAAACGGAGAACGGCTGTCTCAGGAGGAGGAGGATGTCGCCGGAGAGTTTAGGGGAGCTTTCAAATCATTCCTTGAAGTTTTCTGCCAGGCTCATCACGAAATCCTTCATCACTGGATCCTCCCTTATTTCGTTCTTCTCACAATGCTCCTGCAGACGTGGAAAATGCAACTTCTCCCATTAATGTCTCTCTCCAAAAGGTTCAGGTTTGACCTGAAAGCTTCAACTGCCTCATACATGTTTGCAACAGTGTGGTTCTTGCCATGTAATTGCGGATGAAGGTGATTTAGATGAGACATGATGTCACACAAAAACATAACACATGCCATCACCTTATTGTCACTTAAAAACCTCTGATATTCTTGGGCTGTTTTGGCTCCGCAGTCCGGATAAAAACGACACAAGCTCATCGCGCAGGTCGCACACCCTCTCCGACACACGGCCTTTGCTCGGCCAGCGAACATCATTATGCAGCAAAAGCTCCTCGTGTTCTGCTGACATTTTCCTCCAGCGATGCTCTGAAAAGGCGACGTGGCAGACTAGAACTCTCAAGGAACAAAATCTACCAGTCTCGTCGCAGTATCCATCGCCTCATTTCCCCACACAGTTTAGTGCACAACACTGATTTGTGAATAATGCGATAAAATGCAACTCAGCATCACTGAACGGCTTCTTAGCTTTAGCAAGGTTCCATGAACATGCAGTGATGCAGCTGCTGCTTTCTCTTGTGCCGATGTTGATTTACAGATAGTAGAAACGGAGTGCTTGTATGGCGTTATCGTATTTGCTATTTTTTGTGTGCAGTGATCTGATTTTGTAGGGTCGTTGGCATTAAAACCGGCAGCGTGCATAGTGTTGAAGTGCCACTTGAGATTATCTGCTTTGCAGACAGCTACGGTCCGCATGCATATCAAGCATGTCGGTTTGGCATTGGTGCGGTCCGGTACAATAAAACAAAACTGATCAGTCCAGTCAGATTTGAACTGAAGGATTTCCTGGTGTACTCTCCGCTTTTTCACACAGGCCGTGTCCTTGGTTTGGGACAGTTATTGATTATCTGTGACTTAGCTGGTGAGTGGCTCTGCCTAGTCAGGTGTGTTAGTGCCAATGGGTCGGCGTGGGCCAGACATTTGGCTCTCGCGGGCCACAGCCGGCCCGCGAGCCGCTTATTGGAGTTCAAGGGGCTGGAGATTGAATGAGGTCAAAGAGGGGTCCCGCAAGTACAGAGAAACAAATGTGTATGTGTGTGTATGTGTGTGTGTGTGTGTGTGTCTCAGCAGAGAAGTCAGAGAAGCAGAGAGGTTAATGAATTGCAGGTGTCCCAGGGGTCCTGATTAAACGTGCCTCAAAATTAAAATCGATGCAGAAACGACACCCTTGTCTGCCACATGAACCAACATCGATAGGAAGTAGGGAAAAGTGTGGCATCACAAGCAAAAGATCCACCATCTTCTAACTTAAAGTGGATATCTTAATGTCCACTGCCAGCTGCCCCCAACGATGATGAATCATTATACACAAATATGCAAAAACTACTCAAGTGCAACTGTTCATGGTGAAAAGAGAAAAAAAAAGGATGGATTTGGATAAACAGGCGGCCACAGTGGCTTAGTGGTTAGCACACTGGCTTCACATCAAGGGGGTCCTGGCTTCTCTCCCAAGACCTCCTTGGAGAGTTGGCTTGTTTTCCCCATGTCTGAGCCGGTTTCCCCCTGGTGCACCAGTTTCCACCTATGCACAAGTATTTCGATTCAAAAAACTTGATTTGTCCCCAAGGGGCAATTAAAAGCCTGGCATAGTGGGAGCACGACAACTAAGACAGTACACTATACAACACAAAGTGCACGATACTACGCTGCACAGACTACACAACCACACGCTCCGATGCCATATAACACAATACAAGGTGCTGCACATCACAATACGCCACATGGTTTGAGACTACATGGCACAACACTGTATATATAGTAGCTCTATACATGGCAAACCTCTACACAAGATGCTGTACACAGCACAACATATCCTAAGCTCTGCCAAGCACAGCGGCGCACAGCGTACACATAGCTGTCTGTGCATGTATATTAGCAGCACTGGGCTGAGCTGGAGGTGGCGGAGCTGAAAATGTTAAGACTTTCATTGGGCGTGACAAAGAAGGACAAGATTAGAAACTATTATATTAGAGGCAGCACGGTGGCGCAGTGGGCGGCACGGCCAGTCCAAAGACATGGAAGTCAGGTGAACTGGCCGTACTCAGT
Source organism: Lampris incognitus (assembly GCF_029633865.1). Classification (NCBI taxonomy): domain Eukaryota; kingdom Metazoa; phylum Chordata; class Actinopteri; order Lampriformes; family Lampridae; genus Lampris; species Lampris incognitus. Next base: position 40,073,842 of record NC_079225.1, on the reverse strand, counting down.
TGTCCCTAGGAATGAATGTGTGTGTGTGTGTGTGTGTGTGTGTGTGCCCTGTGAAGGCCTGGCGACCTGTCCAGGGTGACTCCCCGCCTGCCGCCCAATGACTGCTGGAATAGGCTCCAGCTAAGATTGAGATGGTTTGGACATGTGTGGAGGAGAGATGCTGGGTATACTGGGAGAAGGACGCTGAATATGGAGCTGCCAGGGAAGAGGAGAAGAGGAAGGCCAAAGAGGAGGTTTATGGATGTGGTGAGGGAGAACATGCAGGTGGCTGGTGTGACAGAGGAAGATGTGGAGGACAGGAAACGGATGATCCGTGATGGCGACCCCTGATGTCATAGTAGTAGATTGGAGACTTTGCCCATCAGTAGTAATGGTGTGCGAATGTGTGTCTGTGGGTCCTGTGATGAACTGGGAACCTGCCCGTGATATCTCCCTGCCACATGTCTGATGGTTGCTCGTGGTTGTTGACCCCTCAGATGTTGAAATTGATTAAGCAGGTTGAGACAATGACTAACTGAACACGAGTTAGCAGAATCTTATCAAGAAGCGTGCTCTCAATTATTAACATTAAGAACAGAACAGAATAGACTTCTCTTTATTAGTCATTTTGTACATACATACAAATGAAATTTACTCTCTGCATTAAACCCATTCTGGCTGTGTAGCTAGGAGCAGTGGGCAGCCACCATGCAGCACCCAGGGACTAACTCCAGTTATTTCTTCCCATTGCCTTGCTCAGGGGCACAGGCAGGAGTATGAACCCTAACACGCATGTCTTTTTGATGGCGGAAGGAAACCAGAGCACCCAGAGGAAACCCACATAGACACGGGGGAGAACATGCAAACTCCACACAGAAAGGACCTGGGACGGCCTGGGGTTCGAACCCAGGACCTTCTTGCTGTGAGGCAACAGTGCTAACCACTGGACCACCGTGCTGCCCAACACAAATATGTGTTGCTGCTGTTAATTTAGCCCCATTAAGGGAGAAATAGAGACTAAAGTTATGCACAGTGCAGACCGGTGTGAAGTCCATATATCATAAGCTAATGTTACTTATCACATGGTCACTGGAGAGGCCTCGATGCAGGAACATGACAGGGATGGGAACCAATTAAAACAGATTATAGAGGTGATTTACTCACACCAGTTGTTCCGATCTTGTGTGTGTGTGTGTGTGTGTGGAGTCCATATATAATGTACATAGGTTAGGTATTATCTAGGTAATGATGTGTGCAATCAAATGGTAATCCCATATTATTTGGCCAAGTCATAGTCCAGCAGCTCAGCGCATGAAGATTGTACTAAAAAGGTAATTTAATGCGGTCGTTTCTTTGTATCTAACAGTTTCAATATGAATTTACAATGAGCCACTGGAGCAGAGGGAGAACGTGGCCGCTGGGCCACTGGGTGTGATGAGGCGTGAGCGCTACCTTACTTCTTATTCACCGGGAGATGGTGAACTGCTAACCTGGAGAAAGGTACTTGAACTTTGACAGAGACTCGGTGAAAACAGCGAGGCTTTGTGGATCTGCCGGCCATTTAAAACTTGCTGACTTGCATTAGCTTACCGTAATGTCTGGAAGGACCTTAATAAATCAGTTATATTAAATGAAACATATCAGTCATGTTCATTTAATAGCAGACTGGACGCTGTTAGTATTATATTTAGGTGTCATAACATGGATTGATACAGCGGGAAGACATTCGGGGGGATTGATGGGTTGTCGTTTTAATTCATTACTCCGTATCAATGTTCAAAGGGCAAAATGATGTACCAGTCAATGTGCCTACCTATTTTTAGCCATCTTTCAAGTGGGCTTACTTAACAGCGACTCGTGTTGAGGAGAATTAACTCAACAGATTCTTGTGCGATCCCACCCACGGAGGACACTGTCCCAGACCCAAAACACTTCAAGATACTGAGACAGTGAATTCTTCTTCTGTTAATGACTCAGCTACGTTGCTGCTCTTTTTCATCCTTCCATCGAGTAATTGGGCTAAGGGCAAACCACGGGGTGTAAACATACACTTGTGTGACTTAGTGGTCTTGCGGTTAGCTAGCGCACCACACAGATTTTTAGATGTGTGGCATCTCATTTAATCTGGATGCTTACTCACTCATTTAATGTCCCCGATATCGTCTGTGTAGATTCGGGGGGGGGGGGCGTCTGTGGATTCAAGGGGGGGATTTTGCAACTCCAAAAGTGTTTGTGAGTGAGTGCATCTACTGCTGCAAGATGTTAAAGAATCTGTGTTTTTCAAATGATCATTATAGCCGTCACTGGTAAGGGTACTTGCAAATTTTATTTTTCCTGCACCTCCACCACGATTCGACCATAGCCTCTCCTTCGTATTCCATCACTTGGTATCACCCATTTGAGGTCAGATTTCTCAGAAACGCCATCACCATTTTGCATTTTGAAGAGTTGAAACAGAATTTTTTTATGCCAATAATTGGTACTTAAACTAGTTAAAACTGAATTATAACTAGTTGTCATTCAATTTCTTACATCAAGCAAAAGAGATTAAAAGCTGAAACAGCTTGCCATAATTCCTCACCCAATTACAGAGGAGTAGCCAAATTTAACCACACTTCACTAGGCATAACGAATCACATCACTTTGTTAGCAGACTCATTTGTCCTTGAATCTCCTTCATGTATATTTATTTGCTTGGTCTTTCTAACAACAGCAGTTCCATATCCAAATCCCAATCCTTCACTCAGTGTGTGAATTACACCAAACCATTTTGTGGTGGTGGTGGTGGTAGTGGTGGGGGTGGGGGGTGGGGGCTTTTTGTCATGAGAAATGATTTCCAACACAATAATTAAAATATGCTTTATTTGAATTTTAGAATCCCAATCCATTTTAAGACAGCAGCTGTTATCCCGCTCTTAAAAAACCCCCAAAACAAACAAATCTGGACTAAGGACTCCTGTCAAACTACAAACCAATCTCCAACCTCCCGTTCCTCGCCAAAGTTCTAAAGAAAATTGTGGCCTCACAGCTCCGGTTACATCTTTTGGAAAATCAACTTTATGAAGCCCTCCAATCCAGTTTCTGGCCTGCACACAGCACGGAAACGGCCCTGATAAAGGTCGCCAACGACCTGTTGATGGAAGCAGACTCCGGGTCGCCCAGTATCCTGGTCCTATTAGATCTGAGTGCAGCATTCGTCACCGTGGACCACAACATCCTCCTCCACCACCTCAAGACCTACACCATGGTCACTGACACAGCCTTGAAGTGGTTCACCTCCTACCTCACCAACCGGAGATATCGCGTGTCACTGTGGGGGGGGGGGGGTTCTAGGTCTGATGACACTCCCGGGACATGCGGTGTCTCACAGGGGTCAGTGCTTGGGCCCATCCTGTTTTCAATCTCCTTACTCACACTTGGACGTATCATTAGACAACACATCAACAACACATCAACATCTACTGCTATGCTGACGACATCCGGGGGTGCATTTTAATGTAGACCTGGAATGCAACCCACTCACACCAGCACAATCTCCACCCTCAACACCTGCCTGGAGGACATCCGCTCCTGAATGAGTAACAACTTCCTCCAGCTCAACAGCAGCAAGACAGAGGCAATCCTGATAGAAACCACCAAAACAACTTGCCATTGCCGGCAGCACTGAGCCCTCCCTCGATGGCCAACTCATTACCCCTCCTCTGTCATCACCAATCTCGATGTTAAGTTCGACTCCACACTCTCATTCCAAGCCCATATCAAACACATCAGCAAGATTTCCTTTTTCCACCTTAAAAAATATAGCCAGACTGAAGCCATCACTTTCAAAAGAAAACTGGTCCATGCACTAATCTTCTCCTGAACTGATTATGGCAACGCCCTTCACTCCGGTCTTCCAGTCAAATCTATCAACCGTCTACAACTCATTTATAACAGTGCCACCCGAGTCCTCACCAGCTCAAAAAAGTCAGCCCACATAACCCTCATACTCACCCAACTCCACTGGCTCCCAGTTCACTACAGGATCCATTTCAAAGTCCTCCTCCTGACCTACAAAGCCTTAAATGGCCAAAGCCCCACCTATCTCGGTGACCTCATCACCACCCACAAACCCTCACACTCCCTCTACTCTAGCCATTTCCCACTGCTCCACATCCCCCCTACACATCTCCGGGTGAGAGGAGACCGAGCCTTCCGCTGTTTTTTCCCATGCCTCTGGAACTCCCTCCTGGACTGTCTCAGACCTGCCCCGTCCATCAAGGTCCATCAACAGCCCTTAAAACCCTTCTTTATCGGCAGGCCTACTTTTAAGCCTTTTATAGGGGCCCACCCTCCTCTTTTTACTTCATTTTATTCTACTCTTTTTTTTCCTTTACACTGGCCCACCCTGGTTTTATTCCACCCTTTTTATCTTTTTATTTTATTATATATTTTCTTTTTTTTCTTTTACTATACTCTTTTAATTGTGAAACACTTTGAGGTCTGTCTTCGCTGATCAGAACTATGTAAACTCAATTTTCATTAATTATTATTATTATCATTACCCTGCAATGGCCCTGCGGCCTGTCCAGGGTGTCTCCCCACCTGTCGCCGAGTGACTGCTGGGATAGGCTCCGGCATCCCCGCCACCCTGACAGCAGGATAAGCGGTTAAGCTAATGGATGGATGGATGGATGGATGGATGGATGGATGGCAATACGCTCAGGTAAAAGGGAAGAGGTCGAACAGCAGTGTGATCATACCACAAGGGACAGCCGGCGTGAGCAAAGGATGTGACAGTCGCTGTGGGTAAAGGGGAGGAGGAGGGTTCAGGAAGGCATGTGTGTGATAAAGATAGTCAATCACGTGGCCAGAACAGCGACGGTTTCGAGATGGGACGTTTTTATGATACTTATCGAAAGATGGCAATAGGGCTGGGCAATAATTCAATATTACTCTTTAATCATCTTTCAGTGGTATTGTATAGGGGAGGAAATTCGGATATTGTCATATCGTGATAGACAGTTTTGTTGTTCAAATTAATGATAGCTAGAATGTATTGCCTAATTTGTTACTAAATGACTGATATATTTGAGGGGTGCACTCTTTGAAAACAGGTTTTGGTTTGATATTATATTTTACACTACCAAATATGGTATTGTTCATATGTAGGCAGATATCTTGATGTATGAAATGTATGACTGATGTATAAAATTCCATATGATTAGAATAATAATAATAATGTTACGATGATAATAATAATAACGGTCCTTAATAATAGTGGTCCATAATAATGTTTGCCGGGTTAAAGTGTTGTTGTCTGAGTAATGATATTTATTTAGTCTACTTTTTGAGGTATTTATTTTGCAAGGGAGGGGTAGGTGGGTAAGCTGAGGTCAGTTTAGTTGTGTTTGGTGTCATATGATTCCACACTGAAGCTGGTTTATCAACAGATTAAAACTCAAACTTAGGGCGGCGTCCGGGTGGTGTGGCGGTCTATTCCGTTGCCTACCAACACGGGGATCGCCGGTTCGAATCCATGTGTTACCTCCGGCTTGGCCGGGGTGGGAAGCCGGATGTGGGTGTGTGTCCTGGCTGCTGCACTTGCGCCTCCTCTGGTCGGTCGGGGCGCCTGTTCAGGAGGAAAGGGGGAATTGGGGGGAATAGCGTGATCCTCCCACATGCTACGTCCCCCTGGTGAAACTCCTCACTGTCAGGTGAAGAGAAGCGGCTGGTGACTCCACATATATGGGAGGAGGCATGTGGTCGTCTGCAGCCCTCCCCGGATCAGCAGAGGGGGTGGAGCAGCGACCGGGGCGGCTCGGAAGAGTGGGGTAATTGGCCGGGTACAGTGGGGGAGGAAAAAAGGGGGTGGGTGGGTGAGGGGGCTCAAAGTTCGAATAACAGTTCATATTAAACAACAGTCAAAAGGCGACGTCCGATTCTCGTCTTCACCGGATTTTCATTTTGTCTCCTTTTCTATTTTTTTTTTAATATAACTGATAACGGACCGACAGTTTCAGGCAAACCACACACAAGTTATTTTATGCCGCTGCAACCAAGTTTAACCATTAAGAAAGCATTGTTATTCCAAAAGTGTGCGGGAGTCAGCGGAGAAGTCGATGCACTTCTCGTAATCGTTTAACAACACTGGAGATACAGCACACACACAGACACACACTAATGAAAGTCAGCCACTTACGTCTCTGTGGCACGTATTGTCCAAATGTGTTGGTCATTGTGTGCCGAGACAATGACAAAGTATTGTGCGACGAGTGTCTAATCCATCTGAACGTTATCGACGGGGAGATTTAAGCGCAGAAACTAATTACAGGCCTGAGCTGCCGCCACATTGTGTGCTCTCATTTGGGGCATCGCGTTCGGCATCAGCGGGCCCCCGTCGCTGGCGCCTCAAGAGCTGTCGGTGTCGCACAATATTCCAGAGGAATACGGCTCAGGAAATTGGTGGCGGGGCGACAGAGCGTGACAATCAAGAGATCTGCTTCCCTTAACGGCGGGCCTTGTGTACCGAGTAGACGCGCCGAGGCCCGGCGGGTCCGGCCACGACCTCGTGAAAAGCGACAACGGGAGCCTTGTGTGGTCCGTCGCTGTGCTCCGCTCCTACACTTAAAACGGGTCTGATGTATCCCGCTCCGTCCTCGAGCGAGCCCCGGGGAGGATAAAACTGATTCACACCCGAGGGAATGTTGGCCGCAAAGCGCTGCCCCCCCCCCACCACCACACACACACACAACCCAAGTAGCCTCTCGCCGTCCCTTTCCCTCGTTGCAGTTGTGCCGTTCTTCATTAACTTCACATCTACCACAGAAAATGGATGCAGCCTGCTCGGGCGGGGTTGGCGGTATGCTGCTGTGTTGCATTTGGAAGTCGGAAGTGGGTATTTCCGAGGTGGTGGTCCCCACTTCCGATCTAACAAGCTTCCACCTCCTGTGTTCGGCAAAGCATGGACGCCTGCAGCTGGGCAAACTTGTGAACCTGCCAAGGAGTTACATGAGTTCAGCGTGGTGAGCGTAGACGTTATGCCTGGGCCGATGGAACGGGGCGGCGCGGTGGCCCAAGTGGTCAGCACTGTTGCCTCACAGTAAGAAGGTCCCGGGTTCGAACCCCGGGCCCTTTCTGTGTGGAGTTTGCATGTTCTCCCCCGTGTCTGCGTGGGTTTCCGCCCACCGTCAAAAAGACATGCATGTTAGGGTTAATACTCCTGCCTGTGCTCCTGAGCAAGGCAGTTGAAAGAAGAACCGGAGTTGGTCCCCGGGCGCTGCAGCTGCCCACTGCTCCTGTACAATAGGATGATGGGTTAAATGCAGAGCACACATTTCATTGTAAGAATAAAATGTTGAATAAAGAGGCTTTCATCCATTCTCCCCACATTAGGAATGGACAGGAACAGCTACTGTCACCTACAAAGAGACTCACTGGCCGGTCGCCGGGGGGTCGGCCTCTTTAGTCGAGCGGTTAGCAATGTCGCCTTGTGGCGCGGTACAATTCGGATCGAATCCCGCACCGGGCGAGAGAGTAGCTCGGTTACACTACTGTAACATATAGAATATAATGTAAAAACTATACAGCAGGTCAGATCCAAGCTAGACGTGCTCTTAAATAAAAACCCACACAAAGGGAGCTTTGTTTGCCATCGACTAACTGCGTGCGCTGCCATGTTGCCGTGACGTCACATCCCTTATCTCGGCAAAGTCAGGCCTGAGCGAACTTGCCTGAGATTGCGATTTGGGACTCTGACTTAAATGGAAGTTCCTTTGCCCTTTTCTGAGTAGGAGGTCAACATTTTTCTAAGTTCCAGCTTCGGTGGAACACGGCATAACGGATGTTGCGTAACGTGTGATTATATAAAAGCGCACTTTAAAAGATCCTGTGAAATTAAAAATGTTTTTTTCCTCTCTTGTTACCTCTTATCTGAACTCAGTTTAGATCTATTAACACTACTACTGCTACTACTTTTGGCTGGTCCCGTTAGGGGTCACCACAGCAGATCATCCGTTTCCATCTCTTCCTGTCCTCTGTATCTTCCTCTGTCACACCAGCCACCTGCATGTCCTCCCTCACCACATCCATACACCTCCTCTTTGGCCTTCCTCTTCTCCTCTTCCCTGGCAGCTCCATATTCAGCATCCTTCTCCCAATATACCCAGCATCTCTCCTCCACACATGTCCAAGCCATCTCAATCTTGCCTCTCTTGCTTTGTCTCCAAACCGTCCAACCTGAGCTGTCCCTCTAATATACTCCTTCCTAATCCTGTCTTTCTTCGTCACTCCCAGTGAAAATCTCAGTATCTTCAACTCTGCCACCTCCAGCTCCACCTCCTGTCTTTCCATCAGCACCACTGTCTCCAAACCATACAACATAGCTGGTCTCACAACCATCTTGTAAACCTTCCCTTTAACTCTTGCTGGTACCCTTCTGTCACAAATCACTCCTGACACACTTCTCCACCCACTCCACCCTGCCTGCACTCTCTTCTTCACCTCTCTTCTGCACTCCCCATTACTTTGGACAGTTGACCCCAAGTATTTAAACTCAAACACCTTCGTCACCTCTACTCCTTGCATCCTCATCATCCCACTGTCCTCCCTCTCATTCACACATAGGTATTCCGTCTTGCTCCTACCGACTTTCATTCCTCTTCTCTCCAGTGCATACCTCCACCTCTCCAGGGCCTCCTCAACCTGCTCCCTACTCTTGCTACAGATCACAATGTCATCCACAAACATCATAGTCCACGGAGACTCCTGCCCGATCTCGAACCTGTCCACCACCGTTGTAAATAAGACCTATTTAACACCGTGTTCTAGAAATTCACACAACAAAAAGGGTCCAGCCTCAGCCCACGGTGTCAAATGTTGAAGAGTTGAAGGGTCGATATACTATTTACTGATGTGAGAAGGGCCCTTTGGTGTTTGTGGGAGACGCAGCGGGTTAATCACTACCTATCTTTAACCCTAAACTTAACCACTTCCTAACCCCTCATTAATATTCATAAATCAGGGTCAGAGTTTCACATTGGCGTCTATGGAGCGCCCGCCGTGTCTCCGTATGTACAGACGCCGAAGGGGACCGTGCACGTCAGTTGATCAACGCTTCGTCAGTAGCATCACTATATGGCACCACGGCCTAACAATGCATTGGAAAAAATAATCTAGTCTAATTTATGCGTCTATTGGGATAACGTCTTTCCTGACGAAGGCAGTCATTTTTAGCTGCGTCATCCTGCACTGGCGACTGGACGCTGATAAAAATGTTCAGTGAAGCGGGCGAACCGGCCAATAGCGTACCGACGTCCACATTCTTCTGACAATGCCCCGCCTTGATTGGCTGTTGGTTAAATCAGTCTTCCTCCCGTCGCAAAATGCCACCCGACTGTCCCCGTTTCATTTGGACACACCTCGAGCCACTTCTGCGACAGTGGAAACAACACGCTAACGAGATCACGCCGTTTTAGCAGCAACGTTTACACCTAATCTTCTATTTATTCATCTTGGTTCGTTATGGTTGATGTAGACGGTGGTCTGTTAGCGGTCCGTCGTTTGTTAAACTTGACATTCTGCAGGTCGTGTTGTGCAGAGTGATTAAAGAAGATCAGATTATTCCACGGATCTGGAATATTCCAGCTGAGAATGCCACTAACGACGTCTTGCAGCAGGTAAACTGATATGTGACGGACAGAAATGAAGGGAACGTTCTCAAGCCTGATGCCGGGAAGACGTCACCGGCCATAATGAGGACTGAGAAGATCAACTCACACTGACATTTGTATTTACAAGCACCAATGGCTTTGTTCACACACACACACACACACACACACACACACACACACACACACACACACACACACACACACACACACACACACACACACACACACACTTGTACTCACTCACAGACTCTTATATTCACTCACACACACACACACACACACACACACACACACTCCAATACTCACACACACCCAGTGCAAACACACACACACACACACACACACTTACACTCACTCACACTCTTATACTCTCTCTCACACACACACACACTCTCTCTCTCCTATAGTCACACAAACCCCATGCAAACACACACACACTCTTATACTCACACACACACTCTCTCTCTCTCTCCTATAGTCACACACACCCCGTGCAAACACACACACACTCTTATACTCACACACACACACACACACACACACACACACACACACACACACACACACACACTTATACTCACTCACACACTCTTATATTCACTCACACACACACACACACTTATACTCACTCACACACTCTTATATTCACTCACACACACACACACACACACATACACTCCAATACTCACACACACCCAGTGCAAACACACACACACACACACACTTACACTCACTCACACACTCTTATACTCTCTCACACACACACACACACTCTCTCTCTCTCCTACAGTCACACAAACCCCATGCAAACACACACACACTCTTATACTCACACACACACACACACATACACTCCAATACTCACACACACCCAGTGCAAACACACACACTTACACTCACTCACACACTCTTATAGTCTCTCACACACACACACTTATACTCACTCACACACACACTTATACTCACTCACACACACACTTATACTCACACACACCCAGTGCAAACACTCACACATACATAGGCACTTACATGCACATAGTTTCCTATGTGTCAGTCTCTAACGTGTCATGTACACATATGCACACATACAAACGTATTATCAACACACATACACAAATGCCTTTGCACACACACACACACACACACACAAACACACACGGCCCACAGCGCTCCAGCAGTCAGCTGTAGGAGAAACACTCCCTCCGCAGCAGATCAGCATGCCAGTCAGTCTTAAGGAGCGCAGCATCTGTTCAACACTTCTTTCAGATTTAGTCCAATTAGCCTGTTTCTATAATTCATGAGTTTATTTGCATGCTAATTAGCAAGCCGGCTGAGATATGTCAGGTTTTAATTGCTAATGGGGCTGAAAGGTCAGTCCAGTCAAGAGCTTATGACTGCTGACAGCCATGGAGCGCACGCTAACAACGCAACGGTTTCCAAGCGGTTTGCGAGTGGCACGGCCCGACTCGGAACGCCGTTTTCCACATGCGGAGCCTTTTGCTGCGGATGAGATCACGGACGAGACCGACGAGAGTAACACATCTCAACGGCATCCTTGCTTATTCGTGTTCTCCTGCATTGGAAAAAGGAGGAAAACATGTGGGGAGAAGCGACGATCTGGTCATCTGATCTCTCTGAATGACCTCTTAGATCGAAGGGATCCCAGATCTTGTATGCGACAGTGCGACCTTACAGACTTTGACTTCACAAAAAAAGAAAAAAAAAAGACTTTAGGAGAAGAATGACGTCAGTGTACGTGTATACCGACGCCCGTTTATTGCAGTTCAGGGCTGCATGTAAAGGTATTTGAAGAAGAACGAGGAGAAAGCCACTTTGTTTACTCATCGCAGGTTAAAATGAATGTGTTCTCTGCATTTCACCCCTCCAGGAGCAGTGGGCAGCTGCAGCGCCCGGGGACCAACTCCAATTCTTCCTTCCACTGCCTTGCTCAGGGGCACAGACAGGCGTACTAACCCTAACATGCATGTCTTTTTGATGGTGGGAGGGAACCGGCGCACCCCGGAGGAAACCCACACAGACACGGGGAGAACATGCAAACTCCACACAGAAAGGACCCGAGACGGCCCGGGGTTCGAACCCGGGACCTTCTTGCTGTGAGGCGACAGTGCTCGCCACTGGGCCACCGTGCATGTTAAGACGCCATAAAGGTGCTGTGGCACATGGATACGGCTGCAGGGCCATCTCAGGGTTTTAGTCCTGTGATGTGATGTTGCTAGTCCTCTGGCATAACTCTGCTTAACCTCGGAACATGGACGGAGATGATGAAGCACTTGCAGTCACGTGTGTTATGGCCCGTGACTCCAGGAATTCATCTTCAGGAGGCGGCCATGCCTCGTATGATAGAAACCGCGGTGGCCAGATGCAAAAAAGTAGTCTGTAGCGGGAAGGAAAGTGAAAAAAAAAATCTTTAAACTAATGATCCACAATCATGAAACACATCCCGTCTCACTCAGTTTGAAATGTTTCGTTGAGGATGCCACAGAATACAAGTTTTAAAAGGTAATCGGTAATCCCTGAGCGACCATTTTACGAACGAAACCTTCCTATGAACTCACAGAACCCAGATAACAGGGTTTCCAAAATATAAGCTGCTGTCAACTGACCTCAAGTCCTCATCCACACACACACACACACACACGGTGTCTCTGAATGACCACTGACAGCACGCTGCTGGTTCTAGAGTTCTGGCTCGGAACGAGATGAGCGAGACCAGTCAATAGTTTTGGACCAGGCGAGGACCCAAGTGATGCTGTTTTCAGCAGTGGGGGTGACCTGAGCCAGCTTAAAATGGGGACGGAAAAACACAAGGTGGGAATGATGACTTGAAAGTGTGGGTTAGATAGGAGATGATGGCGGGGGTGATGGACTGAAGGTGATCAAGTGACCAGGTTGGGGGTCAGTCAGAGAGGAGAAGCTGGGAGACTGGTTTCAGAGAAAGATGTAGAAGTGGGAGGTAATGGAAGTCTCCGGACTGGAATTGGTAGAGTGAAAGAGGGAGCATTGACTACTGATGGCTGCCACTTCAGTTCAGTTTAGCTCACATCGATTCAAATATCCTCAATTCAAATCACCTCAATTCACCGCAATTCAATTCAACTTTATCGCTCAAGTACACGCACATGATTGACAAAACGTGCAACTGCACACTCTCAGAACAGTACAAATAAGGGGCGTCTGGGTGGCGTGGCGGTCTATTCTCTTGCCTACCAACACGGGGATCGCCGGTTCGAATCCCTGTGTTACCTCCAGCTTAGTCAGGCGTCCCTACAGACACCATTGGCCATGTATGCGGCTGGGATGCCAGATGTGGGTATGTGTCCTGGTCGCTGCACTAGCGCCTCCTCTGGTTGGTCGGGGCGCCTGTTCGGGGGGGGGGGGGGTAGCATGATCCTCCCACGTGCTACGTCCCCCTGGTGAAACTCCTCACTGTCAGGTGAAAAGAAGCGGCTGGCGACTCCACATGTATCGGAGGAGGCATGTGGTAGTCTGCAGCCCTCCCTGCATCAGCAGAGGGGGCTGAGCAGCGACCGGGGCGGCTCGGAAGAGTGGGGTAATTGGCCGGGTACAATTGGTGAGGAAAGAAAACAGTACAAATAAGTACAAATAATGGTCATGTTGTAAATGAATAACTGAGGTGCAAGAGAGAATTATATGCTGGTAATGCTGCAGCTAACGCTCGTGATGTAGTTAATATTTTAAATATAGTATGGGGGGTGGGGGGTGGGAGGCAGAACAGCTTGCGGAGGCCGGGGGCATTGGAAACCTTGCGATGGCTTAACAGGATGTTTTGAGCCAGGTGGCACGTGTGGAGAAAGAGGATAGCGGCGATCGATTAGGCGTCAGATCACTGTTGTCTCTTGACTTGCATCATGTTCTCCCAGGTACCTGAAGCTTGCCCTTATCCTCACAGCATCAGCAGCCACGGGCAGGGAGGAGAGGGCGGGAGGAATCTTATTGGGTTACTCTGACTTCTTCTTTTATCAGGACCTTCTTTTCATCTCTGCACTCTCATTTAATTGTGAAGCTCACTGCATTGCAATTTAATGTGAAATCTGCCATATAGACAGTGTGATTATTTGATTGAAGTGCTGTGAAACAAGGCAATTTATTTTTTTGAAGTAAAATATGATACGTTAAATATCTGCAGATGAGAACTCCTCTGTTCTGCATGGGACCATCTCATAATTGCAAAACTGATGCCAAGTTTTGGCTCTGGTGTTTGTATCCAGGCCTTACTAACGGACCTGCAGGATGCTTTTGCCTCTGGACCACACAGTGTGTGGAATTTGTAATGATACCGTAGGCTGGCAAGGTTTGTTTCCTCTGTGTTTTGCTGGATCCATCAAAAGCCACATATTTCCATTAAAAATTAATCTGATGATTGATGAATGCATGATTACACCCGCCAGCATGTGAAATTAAAAAATCATGAATCAGGATAATACGAATCATTAAAATTAAATGCTTAATGAGTGTTGGCCACAGATTGTCACCTCTGCTTCCATGAATCAATCGTTTAGGGCTATAAAACACTGAAGATCATGTGATACACCTAAATCTTGTCTTCATCCTTTTTTACTGAAATATTTTTCGGTTGAAAAAAAAAAAACCCCACTGTATTACCAAGACTGATTTTGCAATCCATATTTTTTAAAGAATCATATTCTGTCTGAAATATCTTTATGCACAGAACACAAGCTCTCCTCCAAGGACAAGTGTATGGTATATTCCAATAAAATACTTTTATATACTCTGACATTGGGTCATTATTCTTTGTTAGCCTGACTAAAAGCATTTCTCAGGGAGTTTTCACAGTTACAAACAGTTCCAGCTGCCAGGACAGCGAGAGGTGAGAGGAGAGGAGAGGAAATAATCAGACGGCCCACGGTGACAGGCGGCTGTGGCAGACGAGTCCATCCATTCATCCATCCATCCATTATCCGAACCACTTATCCTGCTCTCAGGGTCGCGGGGTGCGGTGGTAAACAAAAATGGACGCTGACTTTTTTTTAAAAATTTCCCCCTTTTCTCCCCAATTACCCCACTCCTTTTGAGCCGTCCTGGTCGGTCGCTGCTCCACCCCGTGCCCTGACTGCCTAGAGGAGGCGCTAGTGCAGCGACCAGGACAAATACCCACATCCGACTTCCCACCCGCAGACACGGCCAATTGTGTCTGTAGGGACGCCCGGCCAAGCCGGTGTCGGTACTTGATCTACACACCCTACCGGATGTGCTCGGGGCCCTGCAACTACAGATGGCATCACTACTTCACACATTCTGATTGGGTAGGGGCTAGTTCAGTTGAGGGACAGCGGGAAACAGTAGATTGACGTTAGACGTAGCTCGGGCATTCGGCCCTTGTGTGCGTTCGCTCGTCCAGTGAGCCTGCGGCCTCGCTCCTTAGACGCAGCTCGGGCCTTCAGCCCGCGCGCCTTTACTAACCAACTCTGTCAACATGGAATGTAAAAAACACACAGCTAAATAACTATAAAGCTAGCGTTAAACAACGCTAACTAAAAGTTGGAGAAAGCTGGAGACACAGACTCCAACTTTCCGGTAGAGGTAGCGTTAAACAACGCTAGCTAAAAGTTGGAGAAAGTTGGAGACACAGACTCCAACTTTCCGGTAGAGGTAACGTTAAACAACGCTAGCTAAAAGTTGGAGAAAGCTGGAGACACAGACTCCAACTTTCCGGTAGAGGCAGCGTTAAACAACGCTAGCTAAAAGTTGGAGACACAGTCTCCAACTTTCCGGTAGAGGTAGCGTTAAACAACGCTAGCTAAAAGTTGGAGAAAGTTGGAGACACAGACTCCAACTTTCCGGTAGAGGTAACGTTAAACAACGCTAGCTAGCAACATAATCCCTGATGTCATATGTAGTCGAAGGACCCCGAGTCGATATTGTACCCGAGCAGAAATGGAACCCACACCGGAGGTAACACGGGGATTTGAAGAGAGGCTGTGTGAAGAGGTCCGTCGTTACCCTCATCTTTATAATTCATCATTAAAACACTAAAAAGATAACCAGATGTGTACAAATTCATGGAAGGAAATTGCCAAGACTTTGGGGAAAGAAGAAGGTGTCCGCCAACAGAAATGGAAATTTGAGAGACAAATTCGTGATGGCAAGAAAGAAGCTGAAGGGAAGAAGCGGTGCACCAGGCGGGAATGTTTGTGTTCTCACCATTGTTTTCCTTTTGAGCTGGCTTTCCGAGTTCATTAAACACCGGGACACAGACTCCAACTTCCCGGTAGAGGTAAGTTAATATGAATCAATTTTGAAGTGACGCCTTTTATGTTTACATCAGTAAACACCCGTCTCTGTGACCTTGAATCCAAGATAGCGCCACGGACAGCTGTTAGGGTCTGTTTCACCAACCCGGGTGGCATGGCTCAGGAGGTAGAGCGGGTCATCCAGTAACCGTAAGGTCGCTGGTTCGATCACCGGCTCCTCCAGAGAGCATGTCGAAGTGTCCTTGAGCAAGACACTAAACCCCCTAACTGCTCCTGATGAGCAGGTTGGCGCCTTGCATGGCAGCCTCCACCATCAGTGCGTGAATGTGTATGTGGATGGGTGAATGTGAGGCATCCACTGTAAAGCACTTTGAGTGGTCGGTAGACTAGAAAATCTTTATTTAAATGCATTCCATCTAGCATTTATAAGAAATGCTGAAGTGTAGCTATCTGACTTTGTCACGTGTCTGTCAGTTCCGTTTAGTTCAGTCAGTTATTTTCATCAGTCACTGTCTCCCATAGCATCAGTCATTTCCGTCCTACTTCATGCGGCTCATAACCTCAGGCATTCTGTTGTTTCCTGTTTTATTTTGAAGTCCTCGCCTGTCTTCATTGCCTGTTTTCGGTTTTATTTTGTAGTGGTTTGTTTTTCGTCAACCCCGTGTCTCACTGCTCCCCATCTCCTCATTTACTTCCTAGTGTATTTAGTCTGTGTGTTCCCCTGTCTCGGTGCGAGTTTGTCTTGTCTGTGTTTACCGGTGTAACCCGAGTCAAACACCCCAGCTTGTTCGTTCTACAATCTGGGTTCCCGTGTTTTTTTCCCTGACCTCATGTGGTTGACCTGTGTCCTGTACCATGTGGCAACAAATATAAGGTTGTTTTTCTTTCATTACACTGTTACTGAATCTCCCTGTCTGAGTCGTGCGTTTGGGTTCTCCCCCAGGAAACGTAACAGACCTTTGTTAAAGCTGAAATCCATGACTTTTATGCCTTTATGAATGGTTATTTTATCCATCTGGATCATGGAGTCAGGCGCCATAGTACTACCAGTCATCTTTACCATGGTTGGAGACACTCTCCAGTCTCCGTATACCGCTGCTGAAATGTTTTGACCAGGTAGGACAAACACTGGTGCAGCGGTAAACACGTTCCTACTGAAACAGGAAATGATATTGAAACGTGATGTAGATGTGGCCATGACAATCAATATTACTGTACAACAGTGTTCCCATATAGCTATATATAGTTTGTAATACATTAGACTGTGTTAGCTGTGGTCACAGGATCCATTTATACAAGGGTGGGAACTGTTTACTGCTGAGCTGACGGCACACCAGCCACAATGGCTGCTACACCTGGTTTGTAGTCCCCGAAAATCAGAGCCAACAGGCCTGTCTCTCTCTGCCCCCTACTTCAACTATATCAGAACCACCACCACACTGCCACCACGTTTCAAAATAAGCTTCGAAGGAGATTTAATAACAGTAAAATCAGTAATGACAGTACAAGTCAGCACTCGGGTAGCAATCACTGAATGCTGACCTACTCTGTTACAGGTGACGTGACTGCTACGAATGAAGATGGACAAGACACGCAATTCAAATCAAAAGGTAGAGAACACCCAGTACATTGATTGCCATCTGCCATTTTCGAATGTCCCCTCTGTCTCCTCTCTGTTCTGTCTCTGTTAGTTCATATGTACTACTGTAGCACAGGGTCTGATTTACTGGGTTGTGTCTATCTATTGCAGTGTTTCCCAACCCAGTCCTCAACGACCCCTATCCTGCAGATTTTTATTGTAACCCTGCATAATATGACATTATTCACTGCTGATTGGTTGACTAACTACTGACAGGTACCGATTCAGGGTTGCAAAGAAAATCTGCAGGATAGGGGTCCTTGAGGACTGGGTTGGGAAACACTGGTCTATCGGTATGTAGTGTGGTGCTTTCACCAACTGTATAAAGGAATTTCCTCTTTGAGAACATCTATTTATCTATCTAGATATAAGTTTGCTGCTCTTATCATTTGCTGTGTTCTGTGTAAAACAGCACCAGAAAAACTCAGCCGGCCAAGCAGAAATAAGTCATAAGTCACTGATTTTGTTTCATTCATTACCACTCAGCAACCCCTGCTGATATTAGCTAGTCATATTATGCTTCAGGAAAGACAAACTACTACCACGGAGCCCTATTAAAAACCATTGGCTGCCGCTGAAAAGGGAGTTTGAAGTGATTAAGTGCTGGGCTTTAAATGAACTCCGTGGTTTGATTAATCTTGCTGTTGGTGTTGGTGTGGTCTTTCCAGTGTGTTCTTCCTGCAGAGTCTGAACCTTTACCCAACAGACCTCTTAAAGCACGACGCAAATTTCATTTAAAGATTCTGAATCCAGCCTTGTTTCAGTCCAATATAAAAACACAAAGAGGTGTTAAATATTTGCCTTTAACAAACCAATGCTATCATTTACTCTGATTACTTTTGCTCTCCGGATTACATTTGGGGAAAGTAAGTAAATTAACTTAATTGTGTCAAGTAATATGAAATAATTTCACATAAAATCATTTCACATAACTTGACACAAGTTCATTTACTTACTTTTCCCAAGTGTAATCGGTTGCCTCATTATTTTTTTTTAAGTAAACTCAACTTTTAGAACTGGGGGCAGCGCTGTTGACTGGGGGGAATAGCATCCTCCCACGCACTACGTCCCCCTGGTGAAACTCCTCACTGTCAGGTGAAAAGAAGCGGCTGGCGACTCCACATGTATGGGAGGAGGCATGTGGTAGTCTGCAGCCCTCCCCGGATTGGCAGAGGGGGTTGAGCAGCGACCGGGACGGCTCGGTAATTGGCCGGGTACAATTGGGGAGAAAAAAAAGGAGGGGGGGGGGACATAATGATTTTGCAAACAGGATCCAAAAACCTTGTTCATTTCTGGGCCATAGGTGAAAAATAAATGGATCCGGATGAAGTCTGAGAGCCACAAAATGACAAAAATGTTTTAGAGGTCAACAAGACACCATGCAAGCCCAGGCACTGAAAGCTAGCATCCTGCACAAAAAGATATTTATCAAAGACATAAAAAATAGCCTTAGCTTGTCAACTGAATTCAACACAACTATTTGCAAGCTACAGCGACATTACTGAACATGATGGTGGGCATGACGGGTGACGGGGTGCCCTTTCCCAGCTGTGCCGTCAGGGCTTGTCAAGGACAAAGTCGCCACATTCAGCCTTGTTATGCTGGACTTAGGGAAATGGCTGTGCTCCTCATGGCGGGTGGATGAGTGCTGGAATATCCACTTAAGGGTAAACCAATCTCTTCCTTTTGCATATCGCTGAAACATCACTTAACACTTCACCTCAACACTTCAACTTCATGGCGATATAAAAGTGACACATATTACCTACTAAAGGAAATGGGAGCAGGAAATGGCCCGTAAATCATGGGAAGCACCTCGCTCCGGAAACATCCTGATGAGTCCTCCAACTCTGGTCTAAATATTATGACTTGGTGAGGATCTGTGTGCCTCTGGCAATCAACCAAAGTGCTAATAAATGCACGTGCGACATATGTACTATTACACAAAACACATAATGTCATGTTAACACAGGAAACCACATCCTTTGGGCCGGCAGGAAGGCGCTCGGGGAATGATAATGTCAAATTTTACCAACAGAAGAAAAATACCAGCAGTCACACCCTGTCTGTGTTGTGTGGAAGCAATTTAAAAAAAAAATCTCCCAGAAAAAACACAATTAACTATGTTGACCACACAGTGAAGAGAGACAACACCGTCCAGACGCTTTGAAACTCTTATCAAGAGTTTTGTGGAGCGACTACAGCCACTGCAGACTCATCCCCGTCTCACACACAAGACATTCATAAACAACCTATTTGCAGGTTCCAAAACACCATGATTGCCAATGAGTCGAAAATTGAAAATATAATTAAGATCCGCTCAGATCTCCTTTTAACTCCAATTCACACCCAGCACTGTTTATAACGCTTAACAACCGGTCTTCCAGATCCTTCCCCTGACCATAACCACGCCAAACCCAAACCTAAACTCTAATTTAATACCTAAACCTCACCATTTCTAATCAAATAGACCATAATCATGCCAAACCCAAACCCAAACTCTAATCTAATACCTAAACCTAACCATTTCTAATCAAATAGACCATAATCATGCCAAACCCAAACCCAAACTCTAATCTAATACCTAAACCTAACCATTTCTAATCAAATAGCAAGAGAGCAAATGATCCGAGTGGATTTCCAACAATAAGTCCTCATTCATCGATATGTTGGAATGCATTGGATGCATGTGACAGAGTGCGATTTGATATACTGATATGTAGTCTTGCAAGGCCAGACATATGATACACATGTGTATTCCTCCTCCTCCTCATCTTCATCAGTGGTCACTCGGGGTCGAGTATGACTGTCCTCCATCTAGGTCCTTGTGGGTATCCTTATGGGAAGACGCCTGTGCATGACAGCTTTTTATGATGAGAGGCTAATGCACCTGCAGCCACCACACAGTCCTTGGCAGGGGGTGGCCAGAGTCCAATGGCATGGAGAACCAAGACGACTGGGGACCACCCTCTGTTGCAGCCTTTATGCGTCTTCACTACCGTTGTGACCTGGAGACATCTTCTGCCAGTTCCGCCGTTGAGGTCTTTGTTGGATCGCGCTTCACCTGGAACCTCCCGCTTGGTCTGTCCGCCTTGGGTGACCCTACCAGGAGCCAAGCTCCGGACGGCATAGCTCGTGGGATCATTTGTACATGCAAGCTTCTCCGCCATAGCAAGATGGCAGTCCAGGGGAAAAGAAGACATGTGTATTCATGTATAGTCTGGCCCCGTAAAACTAGCTGGCATACATCAGGAATCAGAAACACTTTGTTATTTCACTTCATGTACTTGTGTACTTGAAATGAAATGAAATATCATTTCCCCCAGCCCACAGCAGTGCAACACAAAGACAAAAACACTTCCAGAAACCACAAGAACACATATATCCAAACTAAGCAACAAAAAAAATCACTGTCCAAGACCAGGAACACCAGCCAGGATGACTGTCGGAACTGCCGGTCTGCATGGGCTAGCAAGCCTGCCCCGCTTCCACGTCCTGTCAGACCGCCCTCTGTGTTTCCTCTTCGGGCGCAGCTCCAGGCAGGGCCGTGTTCCCTGGGCCCACCGGACACAGCAGGGCCAGTTCCAGGGCCAGTTCTCTCAGCCATCAAACGAAAACACAATCGTAGACGCAGACAAAGACACTGCATGGATAGTACTGGGGGAGGCCGCTGCAAACGTGAGTTCGTGCCGCCATCTTCCCACACCCGACATCATATTCATATGACAGAACGATGGCAATGAACATATTTTGGGACCTGCAAATGAGTTGTATGCGAGGGTTGTGTCTATGAGACTGCAAACAAAAAACGTCCCTAGCACATCCCCTAAAGGTCCTCTCCGAACGTCCAATAAATGTCATCGTGCAGGGTTTTCATTACGTCATGGGGATGTTATCGCGGGATGTCCCTGTTATGTCACGAGGACATTACAGGGACGTTAGGGGAAAGTCCTCTAGACATCCCTGTGATGTCCTGGGGACGTTATTATGGGGCGTTCAGGGAACGTCCCGAGGACATTACAGGGACTTAGGGGAATGTCCTGTAGACATCACCGTGACGTCATGGGGACGCTATTGTGTGACATTCAAAGAATGTCCCGAGGACATTACAGGGACGTTAGGGGAAAGTCTACTAGACGTCCCTGGGACATCACGGGGATGTTACTGAGGGACGTCTCATAATAACGTCCCCGTGACATAATGAAAACCCTACACAATGACATTTACCAGATGTTCGGAGAGGACCTTTAGGGGACGTGCTGGGGACGTTCTTTTGTTTGCTGGGCTGTTTTCTACACCCAGGCGTGAACAGCAGTGATGCTTTTAGGCTGTTCATCTGAATCAGAGACTAGTAGTCTACTACTCTGATCATTTTAGAGAGACGTAATCTAATCCGTCACCTGTCAGCTACAGTATATGGACACAGTACCTGGACAAGCGTCGGTCAACACATACGAGCTACGTCTTCGAAGAATCTCTGACATAATGCCGTTAGTCGTTACGAGGAGCTGTCATTTTCAGTTGTAGCTGTAAAACGCGGTCGCCGCCTTGACGCTCCAACCCGCGGAGCAACACAGGAAAAGACAGATGATAAAAACTGCATTTATGAAACCGAAAACTTTTGCTTCCTGTTTACTTTTTACTTTATCTCTGCCATCAGAATTGCAAGGCGGAGAGTAAAAGAATGGATTTGCTGAAAATGAGAATCAATGACAAGGATAACACAGGAAAGGCTAATTGAGTCCAATCTACAGGAAGCTGGATTAATTAAGGGGCAGAAGGGAGCGCCTATAGATTTACCTTGTAAAGATCTTTCTAATTGGACAACAAGATTAGTACCGACCGGGGTGCCGTGTCCAGTGTTTATAACTCTTTGCGGCTTTGCGGAAAATAAATTAAAACAGAAACAATGCACAGACATTGTTAAAAAGTTCTCCGAATGTGACACTTTTTGGGGAAACTTGTGAATTAATTGGGCCTCGTAGAGAAAGAGAAAGTCTAACCCCTTCAACTTGTGTCCATTCAAGTTCGCATTAATTTGAAGCGTAGGTTTACTCTGGTCAAGTTTAATGGCCTGCGATGGTCGATGTGTTGTACTTTAAACTTTCATCCTACTTTTATCAGGGAGTAAGAGGCCACACCGACAAAGACACACCGAGTTCGATGCCGTAAGGTCCCAACTATTGATTTTAAGATTTCAGTGTTAACTCTACACCATTGACAGAAGTGCTGGGAGCTTTTAACTACCTACATAGAGGTGTAGTTTTATACCCACACAAAAAGCCCATTTCACAATTTAAAAAATCAAGGGAAAAACAAAAAAAGCACCCGAGAATTTGTGATCAGGCGCCCTATAATTGGAGTAATTTGGGCAGAGAAATATGATTTGCAAACTCTGCATCTTCTCTGATGACTCATTTTATTTTACCCAATTTTACCCAATTTCCCCTCGGAGATTAAAAAAGTATTCCGATTCCGACTCTGATTTATGAACTTGAATTTTATGGGCAATTTGTTTTTCCTTTATAAAGTTTGGAAACACTATTCTTCAACCTAAAAGTTGGAAAGACGTTTCTCGCACCTAAAAAAAAAAAAAAAGGAAATTGTATAAAAACAGCGTTCCAGCAATTTACGCAATTTGAGGTTTAGAAATATTTACAAGTTACAAGTTTGGAAATGCATTGCCGTCATTACTATAACCAGTGCAATATCAGCATTTAGACCTCTGCAAAGATGTGCGCCCTCCACAATCAGGATCAGAATCCTTTATTTGCCGCGCACATGCAGACATGCACGGGATTTAGTTCGGCACGTCGCCGATTCAACACACGAAGGCACAGAGCAAAAGAACACAAGATAAAGAGACAGCAGGGACAAACAAGTGAAAAACTCATCACTGTCTGCAGCCCCTCAGAATATCACGGAGAAATAAACCGCTCACACCCCAGCAGAAGGAAAACGGAGGGGCTGGTGGGTGACGGTGGAGACGGGCCTTCTGTCTCTTCTACTCGTGTCTCTCGGCTGGCTCGGGGCGCCCGCAGGAAGGAGACGGAGCCGCGCGGCCCCGGGTCTCCGAGGAAGACCCTCATTGTCATGGAGTTCAAGCTCTGCGAGACACCTGATCCGAATCCGATAGCGGCGGCCGTCTGCGTGCGTGCACTCTGAGAACACCAACCGCCCTGGGGACTGGCCTCTGTGGTGCCTCTCTGTCCTCATGCATCTAACCCACATCCATCCCGGCTCTCCGACCGGCCCCTCCCTCCCTCCCTCCACCCGGGGGCGGCCGGGACTGCTCGACACACTGGCATTTCTAGATTATAGTTTTTATGTGCGTGGAATGTGCTGCTGAATTGCTTTAAATTCCTCTGGGTGTCTCCTAAGAGGGGGCCGGTTCATTAAATGGAAACAAGCATGACTTTCGACATTAACTATATGGGTGTTGTAGGGATAACACTCCAGTAGCAGCCATAACACTGACGGGTCTTCTGCGTGTGTCTGAAATCGCCCATGTGTGTGAACACTTACTTCCCGGCTTGCTGACTATATAAGAGAATGCAAATAACAAGGCCGTCGTTCGGGAATTGATTTGACAATGAATCCTGCATGGAAACAGTCGTGATTTGCAGCATTACCTCTACATATGTACCGCGTGCAGTAGGAATTTAGCCTTTTGGCTCCATTTTCAGCCATAATACTGAGCAGTCTGCTGCGTCTCGGAAACGCTGCCCAAATCGTGCGCCCCCGGCCAGCAACAAACTTACAAATGCAAATGATAACTTATGAATAACAAAACAGTTGTTATTCTCTTCTAATTTTATTGATTTTTCTTAAAATGCAACACAGCCTCTTGGCAAATCAGGAAGTACTCCCCCCCCCCCTATTCTCTTCAATTGTACCTGGCCAATCACCCCACTCTCTGAGCCGTCCCAGTCGCTGCTCCACCCCCTCTGCCGATCCCACATGCCTCCTCCAATACACGTGGAGTCGCCTGCCGCTTCTTTTCACCTGACAGTGAGGAGTTTCACCAGGGGGACGTAGCGCGTGGGAGGATGCTATTCCCCCCCCCCCCGTCAACGGCGCTGCCCCCAGTCCCCCGAACAGGCGCCCCTGACTGACCAGAGGAGGCGCTAGTGCAGCAACCAGGACACATACCCACATCCGGCGTCCCATCCGCAGACACGGCCAATCGCGTCTGTAGGGACGCCTGACGAAGCCGGAGGTAACACGGGGATTCGAACCGCCGACCCCCGTGTTGGTAGGCAACGGAATACACCGCTATGCTACCCGGACTCCCTGAAGTACCGTTTTCAATCTCGCGGTCTGTTCGCCAATGACGTCACCGGCGAACCCAATTTCATCAGCATTTCAGAGCCACACAGGGGGACTGTTTGGTATTGTGGCGTGTCATCCCAACAACACAATAGTGCAGCGTTTCTCAACCCAGTCCTCAAGGACCCCCCATCCTGCAGATTTTCATTGTAACCCCGCATAGGTAGCCCCGCTTGTACTTACTCGACCAATCATCTCGCAGCACTTAATTACGCAAGGTGTGCAACATCTGACAAACTTCATTGCTGATTGGTTGAATAACTACAAACAGGTATGCCTATTCAGGGTTGCAAAGAAAATCTGCAGGATAGGGGGGGTCCTTGAGGACTGGGTTGAGAAACACTGCAATAGTGTGTCGAGAGGTCATGTTGGATGTCGTCATTCCCCTTTAAGGCTGGCTGGAGTTTCTTCGGCCTTTTTAATTTCTTCCATCATAAAGATGTATGTTTTAAATGACGTTGTCACTGGCAAAGCCTGTGAGAGAGGAAAAACTGCTCCTCACCCACACAGATGCGGTGTCACAGACGCTGCATGAAAAGCCATCAGGGATTTCCTCTGGTCTACAAACAGAGCAGGAAAGACTGGAGTATAACAGAGTTACAGTACGGTAGATAATTAGACGGTGGAATAGAGTAAGACCCTTTAGGCTGGGCTAGTTTTTTTTTTTTGGCAGACCATCAGGAGCCAGATGATGCACACACAGTTCACTCACTGCAAATACAAATTAAAACGCTTCGAAATCCACGCCTGCGAGTAGCAACGGGGCAGCGGCCCGCATGAAAACCCCTGTATGGCAACTCATTTCCTCTTTACGGTGTTTGAGGAAAGATCATCTCTGGCACGGTGTGTAGTGCCAGCAAAGATATGCGCACACACAAAAAAGAAGCCTGGTTTGTAATCTGTCTGTTGCCCTTGTCTTCAGTTGGCATACATTATTATTGCCTCGATTAAGAAGACGAATGGAGGGAAAAGAGGACCTGGGGGAATCTTATATTGGCCCTCTGTTGTTCGCTTCTCCGTCGGAGGGCAGATGAGACGCCCCAGTTGAACATTAAGCCTGTTTTTTTTCTTCCTTTGATCCGTTAATGCCACGGGTGCGTTCCCATGTCACCATCCAGATTTTAATATTTCTGTCATCAATATCCTTCACAGCCATCGGAGTCTGTAATGCCCCACTGTGGACCGGGTAATTCTGCACACTGCAGAGCATACTATATGTGTGTAGATATATTTTTTTGTTCAGGTGACAACAAAGTGAACGAAGCACAGGCGAGTCTCGCCCCTCTCTTACTTGTAGAGGAATTATATGTACACAACAGTGGCAAGCTCAGTAAAGATGACTGCAAAATGTATTGCCCTCCGCAGCCCAGGTAAAAAAAAATGAAGTCAAGCTAGAAAGCAACGGAGCTCATCCGAAGCCACCTACCACATACACGCAAACACACATACCCATATGCATGTCGCCGTGCATGCACACACACATACGTACCAGCGGAGACGCACTAAAAACACACTCGCATGCGCGTGCTCGCATGCATGCATCCTGCCCAGGATCATAAAAGTGCACACAGAACCATTTTTCAACCCAGATGCCACAAGGATTTATTTTATGCTGATAAAATGAAGAAAACTTGATCATTTGTTTACTACAGTGTCTGCGCCCCTGTGCGCAAAACAATATGAAAGTGACTCCGGGTGATTTATGCATAGCCGCCGTTGCTCATATTGGATTGGTCTTGGGGAAAAAAAAAAAAAAAAACAACCAAAAAAAAAGAAAGAAAGAAAAAAAAAAGAACAAAAAACAAACCCACCTTCTAAATCCCGCTCTTCTCGGAGCACGCAGACTAAGTGATGGATTGCCCCTCAATTTGAATGCAAGGCGGCAAGTATTAACATCTGCACTACTTCTTCTTTTTTTAACACGTATAGCTATTTCCATAAATGCAATCATACCAGAAAGTGCACAGGCTCGGTCTCCGGGTTTTTATGAAGTCAGCATCTCTGCCTGTCTTCTGCCATTTTGGCATCCGAGCTCGCAGCATCACCATCCACTGGTTTTCCATGTTGGGTTTGTATGGAGGGTCTTTGGGGCACAGCAACGCTTTAATGTATGTAGGCACACTGGATCGGCCTTAAGTCTTCTGAGTAGGTTTGGTAGAACAGGACGCACCAGTGACTCAATGAAAAAACTCAAATCACTAAGAAAGATGAATTTAGCCCACCATTACAAATGAGAGAGTGGTGAGGGTGCAGAAAAAAAAACATTTTTGCACATTTTCTTAGTTATGAAGATTATATCCATCCATCCATCCATTATCCAAACCGCTTATCCTGCTCTCAGGGTTGCGGGGATGCTGGAGACTATCCCAGCAGTCATTGGGCGGCAGGTGGGGAGACACCCTGGACAGGCCGCCAGGCCATCACAGGGCCTTTTATTTTATTTTATGGAAGCCCTTATGTAAGATTATGTAATGAAGACTATTTTATTAACACTTGATTGGTGTAATTAACTTGCCATGGAAGCATTCCGGCGCAATTAAGGAACGAGTTACATTGATTTTGAATCATTCATGAATTTACAGAAAGAACAAAAATAATCAGGTTTTTTTATTTCATTTCATTCTTACATGTATAGATTCAACTCACTTAGATTTTGTCCCGCCCTATGATCTGCATGAACATGCTCATTGACTGAATCAGAATGACTACGCTGTCAGTCATCAGTTGTGCGAGCCAGAGGACCAATTGGAACTTGTTTTCTCACCTTTCATCTTAGATTATGACAGAAGTGACGCTTCATCAGACAGAGAAGGACACATTTCATAAGGATTTATTTGGGATATGCTAACGCTAAATTTTTAGCAAGATTTAAGGATAGAGTTGTGTTGACGTCAAGGCAATAACCTGTAGTCAAATAATGGGCCTCGCTGGAATGTTAGCTAATCATGTAGCACAACTTTGTGCAAAAATCTCCCCCTACATTTTGCAAACGTATCCAGGAAAAGGAAGATTATAATGTTAATAAAAAGCACAAAATATTCAACTTCTTCCAACAGCATGTATAATGTTAGATGCCCTCATTCACAAACATATTTGGAGGGTTGGAAGCCTTGCAACCGCTCTCGATCTACACGGATGGTACAGCTAAACATGAGACTAGCATTATCATCTCAACTATCAAGAACCGTGCCGGGCTCAGACCAGTTTGGCCCTAATGCGTTTCCATTGTATATGGAACTGGTGGGGCTGGAGCGTTGACATGGCGTTGCTATAGTAACGAGACTGTCAGTTTTATCATATTTTCCTCTGACACTGCCTAAAAAAAAAGAAGGAAAAAAAAACAAGCTAAAAAAGAAACCCAGGGTCCTATCTTGTCAAAATGTCCTACAGTAGTGTAAATTTAGGAAGTAACCACAACCCAAACCCCAAGCCTAACCTTAACCGGCGCCTGCTGTGTATTAACACCTGGTAGGACCACTGGATAGGCAGGAAGAAATGATAGAATACCGGTATTCACGTACTTGGTGTTTATTAGCTTAGCTAGCTTGTAAGTTTGTTGCTGTTTTTTGTTTGTTTGACATACTTTACTGATCTCCGTGGGGAAATTACTCTGCATTTAACTCATCCTAGCTGTGTAGCTAGGAGCAGTGGGCAGCCGCCGTAGAGCACGTGGGGAGCAACTCCAGTTCATCTTGCCACGCCTAGGTCAGGGGCGGAGACAGTATTAACCCTAACATGCATGTCTTTTTGATGGTGGGGGAAACCGGAGCACCTGGAGAAAACCCACTGCAGACACGGGGAGAACATGCAAACTCCACTCAGAGGATGACCTGGGATGACCCCAAGGTTGGACAACCACAGGGTTCGAACCCAGGAACTTCTTGCTGTAAGGCAACAGTGCTAACCACTGCACCACCATGCCACCCAAGTTAGACAATAGAACCCAATGTTACATTGGGGCGATTAGGACAAGTAATGCTAACTTTGCATGAACAAGGTACCTCTCCTCCACTTAATTGTTCTCTCAATCAAAAAAACAAAAACAAAAAACGGTCATCCTCTTCCTGCCAGGTGTTCTGCCATCTTTGCTCGGAAGTGGTTGTTAAGGTTCTCGCCTTAATTTCACTCTCGACAACAAGGCAGTGTACCCAAAAAAAAAAAAAAAAAAAAAAAACTCACTAACTCCACCTCCATGGCCAGTTGAGATCAGCAGGGAGCGACCGTTAAGGGACCAGTCATGAATGAGATAAGATGAATGACAGGCGCAGCACCAGGCGACAAGCAGCGCTGAGAAGGGCCGAAATCTGTGCCCAAGTCGGCTGATGTGATGGAAAAAGATTCATACCCATGGCTTTCTCGGCACGGCCCCATAGTGGGAAAAAGGGTACATATGTCAATGTGTGTGTGAGTGAGATAGAAGCCAAGTTCATGAGGTGCTTCACATCCTGAAATGTGCTAGAAATAAGTGAATTGGACTGAAAAGAAGTAAGAGCATTACCATCATTATTTTATTTGACATTTTATCAGTTTCATGAATGAAAACTGACTGATCAAAACGAATGCCTTTTTTTTTCTTCTTTTTTTTTAGGCAGTGAGCACAGTTAATGTCTTTGTTCACAAACCAGTCTGTCACATCATCCGTCCAGAAACCCACAATGAAACCAACCAGTCCTGATGCCTGGGGTCACGAGTCGGTTTTATTATCAAATTTCCTCCTCTGACACCTGCACATGAATATAAATGAGATTCCTTTAGCTGGAGAATAAAGCCCTCACTGTGCCCAGCTCCATTCATACATCACACCGGTATTTAGAGGAATCCATCTCAGTTTGTCTTATTAAACGCCTTCAATTTCCGGCCAACTGTGGGGAACACAGGGGTTGAGAAACCATCTGCCGCCATTTCCGGTCCTTGGTTACAGCCAACAACCCGCTGCAAAAACCAGGTAGGGAGGCGATAAGCCGTTAGCGAGCAGGGCAAAGACAGAAATTGGGGGGAACGGGGAGAATTGAGAGCTGCTAATGTTTGGCTGCATGGGAGGAGGGCGCGTGCTGCCATTAGTGCAGAGTCTGCTCTTTGAGGCCCACTGACATTATCAAATGGATTGACATTTCAAATATTTGCAGTGCTCAGCAGGTCTGAACTTGGTAGAGGTGAACCATTGGGGGGCCCTCCTCTCGCCACTGCCCACCAAGCCATGCATGTCCATTCCATCACAGGCACAGAAATTAGATCAAACACCATGTGTGCACCCCAGACCTTTACAGTGCAGACAGTGTAATCTCCAGAGCAGGTGCTTTCCCTCTAAACAGGCCTGCATTGACTAGAATGAGTGTGTGTTTGTGTGGTGTGTGTGTGCACCAGGTTTTTCTATCCTAATGGGGACCTTCCCCATCAGGATAGAAAAACCTGAAACCTCCTACCTTGTAGGGACATTTTATTGGTCACCATGAGGAAAAGGGTCTATTGTAGGGGTTAGGACTTGGGTTTAGGGTTCAGGTTAGACTCAAGATTAGGTTAAGGTTAGGGTTAAGGGCTAGGGAATGAATGTAGTCAATGGGGGGGGGGGTCCCCACAAGTATAGGGGGACATGGTGTGTGTGTATGTGTGCGCGCGTGTAAGGATTTGGCTTTGTTTAAAATCAGCAAGTGCTTAATTTGGGTCGTCTTAAAAACCTTCAGACCGTAGTATTTCTAAGTAGTGCAGCTGAAACATGTGTGACTTGTCGGAGGTGACAGTGTGGTACTAATCCCAACATCCCCCTGAATGCGGTCGAAGCAATAGCAGCAGTGCTCGCAGCACTCTCCCCCCCTCTGCTTAAGACTGCAGCAAAGGTGAAATGCTGTCACATGCACCTCAGCAAACAGAGAGCTTGGAAACTAATCTTGCCCAAACAGATTAAGGCACTGTGACTTGAATCTGTCCAAATGTATCCTTCTCCCGAGAGAGACAGAGACAGAGAGAGAGAAGGCATGTTGGTAGACTGGAAACACAAAAATTGCCAATATTTCACCCTTAAGTAGCCCGGCAACCCACTTACTAGCTTCAACTGTTGACTGTAAACTCAGAAAGGAAAGAGCAGCGGTGATTATGGCGCCCAAAATGAAAATGCTTTGATTTGTGACGAGTCTGGGCCCCCGGGGCCACAGTTAGCTCGACGCTACGTCTGTTGTCAGCCGCTATAAGAACAACAGAGCGGTTGTGGTGGCTGTTTCTGCTGCTGTCAGAACCATGTTTTACGCATCATTTTTCACTTTGCGGCTTGACTTTTTAAAAAAAATTCTCCAAGACTTTAATCTGACAGTATTTTAAAACACAGAGCATTAACATGCCAAAATCACATTCACTCAAAATATGTCCTCTTAGTAAAATGACTCACTGTTTACAGGGCCGAGGGAGGATTATTCTCCCACTGAGTGTAATAAGTCAGTGATTACTGACAAAAGAAAATAGACTGACTCCGTTGACAGATTTTAATTTACGATACCATCCACATTTATGGTTGTGATTAATCATCAAATTATGTTACATGTCACTAGTCTCCCTGACAAAATACCTTTTCTGCATCCATTGTTACTATCTGCCATAATTCAACTAGTGAGCACAATATTTTCAACACGTGAATTTAACTTGCAACAGTTTCTAGCATAGCTGCACTTATAAAGTAATCTACTCCATAGGCGGCGCTAGGGCTTCAGGTGTGGGGAAGCTAAAGTTTCTAGGATTTTCATAAAACAAAATTAGCTTAACCCAACAGCTAGACTGGCACTTACAGATGAGAAAGTCCTCATCTTGCTAAGATACGACTCAGTGCACCTTACTCAAAATTACAGGTAGTACCCGGGTTACGAACGAGTTCTGATTTTGAGTCTGTTCTCATGTCAAATTTGTATGTAAGTCGAAACAGTTACATACAGTTCACATCTAGTGTCAATTAGTCAAATATTTGTCTTTGTGTGTAGTATATATTTCACCCAAAACATCATAAACATGATATGTAGCAGTACACCAGACACGAAACCAAATGAACATCTATGCGAGTGTAAGCGCATATTATGGGATTGCACTACATCTTCCAACACCTTGACTCTCCAGGGACATACGCAAGGGTCCTGTTTGTGGACTTCAGCTCAGCGTTCAACACCATCGTCCCAGATATCCTCCACTCCAAACTCACCCAGCTCACTCTACCAGCCCCCATCTGCCAGTGGATTAAAAACTTCCTGACAGACAGGAGGCAGCTGGTGAGACTGGGGAAAATCACATCCAGCACCCGGACAATCGGCACTGGCGCTCCCCAGGGATGTGTGCTCTCCCCTCTACTTTTCTCCCTCTACACAAATGACTGCACCTCAGGTGACCTGTCTGTTAAACTCCTGAAGTTTTTGGGCGACACAACCATCACTGGCCTTACCCGGGATGGTGACGAGTCTGCATATAGACAGGAGGTTGATCAGCTGGCCCTCTGGTGCAGCCACAACAACCTGGAGCTGAACACGCTCACAACAGTGGAGATGACAGTTGACTTCAGGGAGAGCCCCCCCCCCCCAGCACTGCCCGCCCCTCACCATACTCAACAGCATGGTGTCTATGGTGAAAACATACAGATTTTTGGGTTCCACAGTCTCCCAGGACCTAAGGTGGGCATCCAACATTGACACAATCATCAAAAAGGCCCAACTGGGGATGTACTTTTTCTCCACCAGCTCAAGTTCAACCTTCCTCAGGAACTGGTGATTCAGATCTACACTGCATTAATCCAGTCTGTCCTCTGCACATCCATCACTGTCTGGTTTGGTTCGGCCACCAAACAGGAAAGGGACAGACTACAACGGACAGTTACTAGGTCTGCAGAGAAAATCATTGGTGTCAACCTGCCCTTCATTCAGGACTTATACACCTCCAGAGCCAGAAAACCAGCAGGCAACATCTCTGCAGACCCATCGCACCCTGCTCACAACCTGTTCCAACTCCTCCCCTCTGGTAGGCGCTACAGAGCACTGTACCTCAAAACAACCAGACATAAAAACTGTTTCTTTCTACGGGTTGTCTTTCAAATGAACGCTTAACACTGTCAAATAAATCCAACCGTTTTGTGTATACTGTACTGTATATTGTACTAGTACACTCTGTCATGTCCATCTACCTCAGGCATGTAGTATGTAAGTAACCTGTTAACATCCGTTTCAGCATCTCTGATATATTCTCTGCACCACTGCACTTTATCACCTCTTATAATGAAATCTTTGTGTATATATCTGAAGATTGTTGTGTTGTAGTGTTGTTATTCTATGTTAAGTACACTGAGAGCCATGAAACCAGAGTCAAATTCCATGTAGTGCAAACCTACATGGCCAATAAACATGGTTCTGATTCTTGTACGCTAGGATAGGCTACGCTGGTTGGTATTGGGGGGGAAAAAATGAGCAGAATTAAAATTCATAACATCCACATTCAAAAAACAATATCTGTGAATTTTGAAATAATAATAATGTCCCTGCTTCTGGACATCTGTCCTGCATCTTTCCCTGATATAGATTTTTTTTCTGCGATCATTGTGGGGAAGCTAAACTACCCCTAGCCTCTGAATAGCGCCGCCTATGATCTGCTCCTCTAATCTGCTGATCAAGAAGTTTAGCTCTGCACCTTGGACTTTTAGGTCCAAGGATCATGATACCTAATCCTCTGGCCATGACAAGGCAGGCTGTGTCTGTTAAGAGAAACCGCATCCCTGTGTGCGTTTCTTTCCTATCCATTTGAGCTGAGAAAAGTGTGTTTGTCAGGGTCTTTGTCGCTTTTTCTCTTGTGTCATTGAGGCCTTGCGGTTGATTTTATGCAAGCTGCATTTCCCACCGGGCCGGGGAATGTACGATAAAAAAAAAAAATGTGTTTGTGTGAGAGATGACGAGAGGGAAAAAAGGAAGAAAAAGAGAGAGGGAGAGAGAGTTGAGTGTAAGGGAAATAGCACTCCTGTCATCAGGATGGTGACTCACACTCACATTACCGCACTATGTTCCAGTGAATAAATCAAGAAACGAACACACACACACACACCTACACACACAGGCCTCCTCTCCTTCCAAAACACCACAGAGCGGAGAGGAAGACATCTACATTCGCCCCCCCCCCAAAGCCACCTCCCTTTCCAGTGCCACTGTGAAAAAGGGAGCAGTCTTGCACGATTAATCCAGTAATGTAACATTAAATACTCTTCCCCTGGTGTAGGTGGCTACCGGACTCTGGCTCACGTATTAACTGACTTTTGGGTGTTGAATGGGACCCAGGGGTGTAATGCCTTCGACGGCAGCTGATGATGGAGAGGAGTCCTAACAGCTGGGCAGGCCGTGGCAGGATCAGACCTGGTCAAGGAGAAGCCCGTCGTTAAACGTTGCCTCCGATTTTCAAACGTCCCGCGTCGTACGTCTAAACGCTCCTGGTGTGGCTCCTCCCGGCGTCCGGCAATTAAGTGATGAATTAACCGGAGCCGTTTTCTTCTCTCTGGGCGGAACACGATTACTGTGTCACAGAGCGCTGCGACGTGAAAGCCAGCGAACTAACGAGCGGCTTCTCGGTCTTTTCATCTTCTTAAAAAGTAGAGGCGCCAGGAGCCGTTCATTTCAGTCCGAGGAGACCAAGCAAGTCCCGGCTCCATTCCTCTACGTCATGTTGGGCATCAGTAGCCCCCGCTGCTCAAACGCATGAGGTAAAAGGTACGTTTTGTCCTGTCTTAAAGGGAAATTTCCTGCGACCCAAGGGATTCCTGGAGCGGAAGCATGTCTATGACCTAGCAACCCTGTGTTTTTTTTTGTTTTCGACAATTTAACTAGTATTTTATTTGTTTTATAATTGCACACTAACAGGAAGGGGAGCCCTCCAATTTGGTTAAAAATCCATTTGGGAATGAAGTTCCACATGGAGGAGTCATTTTTTCAAAAAATGCCTTCATCAGGGGGTGGCACGGCGTCTAGCGGTCGCCTCACAGTAAGAAGGTCCTGGGTTCGAGCCCCGAGGTAGTCCAACCTTGGGGGTCGTCCTGTGTGGAGCATGTTCTCCCCGTGTCTGCGTGGGTTTCCTCCGGGTGCTCCGGTTTCCTCCCACAGTCCAAAGGCATGTAGGTCAAGTGAATTGGCCGTACTAAATTCAGGCATGAAAACGGGTCAGGGGTGAAAAAGGTGAGAAGGATACGACCCTCTAGAGGGGTCCGAGGGCATGCTCCCCCGGAAGAAAATTTTGAACATTTTATATTTAAATGCATCAATCTGGTGCACTTTGAGAGAAAAATCAAGCATAACTACAAGACAATATGTTCACATTATGCTATATAAGAAACGAGACTGACAACTTCTCTCATGAAATGCGCAAGAGCGTAGCTTTAATATAGGGTAATAGTGGCAAAACAAGATAGGAAACCTAACAACATGTGTATGGGTGTAGTTTATATCTTTTTGGCAGAGAATGCACCGTGCGAATCCTTGTTTATTAATCTTCCGGAAGACATCTGACAGATGGAATGAGAGCTCTTGTTCTTTCACTCTTATTTTCCCTTCTAGTTTAAGCCACGACCAATTCCAGCTGCATCTGATGCCTGCATCCACTTGTTTTACAAGAAGAGCATCTTTCTCTCCTAACACACTCATTCTGGAAAAACAATGTTAACGTTAGCAGGCTTAACTTCTAGCTTAATTGATAACTGGTGGTTGTTCACACTTGGATCTGACGTTACATGTTATACAGATATCTGTCCACTTGAAATCAGATGTGTAAACGAGTGTTTCACAAGTTCAGATAAGTAACTTAGACTATAGGCCTAACGTTACTCTAACCCACAGAGTAAAATTGAAAATTGTTTTACACACAACGTTAGGCCTACATACATAGTTGGATTTCAGATTAAAAGGTATCCGGTATTTACAGTTACAATATAGTAGGTTAATAAGCAACATTACGTCCATTCCACTGACTAACATTACTCAACATAATTCTGTGAATGTTAAGTTACACGATGTATTTCGCTATGCTCGCCTCCGCTTTAGTGTGATCCTGGAACAGCCAGGCACTAGAGAGCCCCCAGGCTTGCGCCACTCATAAATCGACGGTTACAGTCCAGTTCTTTGATATAAGCCTGTCCTGTGACACATACACATAGGACAGTGAAATTATGATATTGTTAACGTTCGCTAACGTAACATTAGCTAATTTGTTGACTCAGATTCAATGTGACTTAGCTAACTTAGAACACAAAAAGCTAGCTAACATTAGCTAGCTAGCGTTAACGTTACCTCAGCCTCCCACCGCACCAGTTCCTCAGTCCACACGTCCTGAAATGGGTTTTACAGATTTTGAGAATTAGCCAACAATTAACGTTCATTGTGTTTCTTTTTGTGGGATAACGTTAGCTATACAACCTAGTCTGCTGCGTATACGGTGTAAGCTAACGTTAGCTAACGTTACCCTACTAACTAGCTAGCTAGCTAACAATTTTCCACAAGACGCAAATCTCCCCCCGTCTGTGTGGAATATAGCTAACGTATGCGTCGATGACACGTGGATTCTTTATTAAATCTCTAGCTAGTGATAGATTAGCTACCTGAAATCATGTAGGACTAGGCTATGTCAACAGAGCTCCTGAGTAACGTTATACATCAGAAAATATTGAAATGATTGAAACGCTCACCAAATTCAGTCAGGCAGGCATCAGTCAGCTAACGTTAGTCCAAAGAGTCGTCTTCCTTCAGTCCCATGGAATGCTCAGCCCCGTGCACTGCTCCATCAATCGCTTTGGTCAGCACAAGCACTCGCTGCACGAGCACTTCACACGAACCAATTGGGTAGCGGTACAAGACTGGTGACGCGAGGCCCCTCGCGCTCGTAGGGGGAATGTTTTTGTCAATGAAAAAGGCGAATTCGAATTCGATAGGCCAGCTCACCATGGCTCCGTGCTCTCGTGTATAACTCCATGTCCGATCCATACACCCCCCCCCCAAATATTTTTTCATTGGATCTACACGATTCACGTAGGTCACCTATTTTGGATTCAAAACGGCGAATTTCGCCGAAAGGTGAGTGATTTTCATGCCTGTAAATTGTCCCTAGGAATTTGTGTGGGCCCTGTGTGATAGTCTGGCGTGATAGTCCAGGGTGTCTCCCCGCCTGCCGCCCAGTGACTGCTGGGATAGGCTCCAGCATCCCCACGACCCTGAGAACAGGATAAGCGGTTCGGCAAATGGATGGATGGATGGATGCTTTAACCAGTTAGTCTTAAACACGCCGTTCAAGGTAGTCTAAAAAGTCAAGACCACCATTTTTGCAAGAATTGATAACTACAGATTTTCTAATGTCATGTATATGATTTTTCCACAAAAAATTAAATAGCAACTGGTCAGTTTTTTTTTTTTGGGGCAGTTTTGTTATCAAGGAAAAGAGGGGATGCAACATAAACAAGCCTAGCAATACCTTCAGCTTTTGATAGGAGGACACGTCCCTTCAAAGACAGATCTCTGATTAAATTTATTTTCCGCTTTTTTAATCATTGGACTAAAATTAAGAGTGCCTCTTCTTGTTGATCCTTGGTTACAAGAATGCCCTTTACAAGAATTAACCTTTTCCTTGACAGGTATATCATCAACAGAGGTTGCGTCACAGCTTTTTAAAGCAAGTAACTCACATTTGTTTAAATTCAGACAGAGACCTGAAGCTTTTGAAAATACATCAATAATTTTGATTGCAGGCTTTACCTGCAGAGCATTTTTCAATGACAAGGCTGTATCATCTGCCAGTTGGCTTAATAAAATATTTTTACCTGTAATAGAGACACCTCCTAAGTTACTTGATTTTATATAGTGACAAAAGGCTTGTGCAACAATAAGGAAGAGGTAAACAGAGACTGGACAGCCTTGGCGTATGCCTCTTTCTAGACAGAATCTTTCAGTAGTACCATCACTTAATTTCACTGAGCTGTTCCCATTTGCATAGAGGGTTTTCATTGCATTGCAAAAGTCTGTTCCAAATCCAAATTTTTCAAGACAATAAAAAATGAAGGGGTGCTCAACTGTGTCAAAGGCTTTGTAAAAGTCAAGAAAAAATACAAAATTGTCGTCAGCATCAGTTCAGAATAATCAATAAGATCAAAAACCAGTCTTGTGTTATTGGAAATATGTCTGTTAATCATAAATCCAGATTGATTTTCATCCAGAAATGAGTCCAGAACACTTTTAAATCTCGTTGCAAACACAACAGCAAACAGTTTATAATCATTATTGAATAAACTAATGGGCCTCCAGTTGTCAATTATAAATAAAATAAACCCCGCGTTCTCTCAACCCTATTTCATTGAACTCAACTGTTGTGTATGAGCCACACCAGTTGTGGCTGTAGTTGTCACAGTAAGCACGGCGGTTTTACGACAGTCTGCCAAAAATAGGTTTTTGTGGCAAAAGACGTAAAGAGGGTGGTTGAAGTTGTGATGCGCTCACACAATAAAGCTGAAGTGTCCGAACTGATCCCAGGTTGTCCTCTGTGTGGAGTTTGCATGTTCTCCCCGTGTCTGCGTGGGTTTCCTCCGGGTCCTCCGGTTTCCTCCCACAGTCCAAAGACATGTAGATCAGGTGAATCAGCCATACTAAAATTGTCCCTAGATGTGAATTTGTCGGCCCGGTGAGGGACTGGCGGCCTGTCCAGGGTGTCTCTCCGCCTGCCGCCCAATGACTGCTGGGATAGGCTCCAGCATCCCGTGACCCAACTCAGGATAAGAGGCTTGGATAATGGATGGATGTTCGAATTTAAGTTGTGGTCCTCTACTTATTAAACATAAGACTTACCTAAACTTAACCAAGGCTTCCTTATCCTGACTTAACCTCAACCTCTACCGAACACCAACCTTAACCCATAGCTAACCTATTCAATAACTAACCCACAGGGCTGAGGGAGCATAGGGCAGACCCCGTGGAGCACGCTTCTTTGTTTGTTTGCTTTGAATTCAAATATTAGGGAGCAAACACATCATTGCATATTCAAACTATTCACCAAAATCAGAAGAAACGTACACATCTAAATTATTCATGATTAAATTGCCATTTTAATTCATCTGCTGGGTTGACTGAATTGAAGGTGAGTCTCAAAAGCAGAGTGTTTGTGCTGTGTGCGACCATAATAACTTATTTACTCTGTATGCGATATCTGAAATGGATGAAATCAACTATTCATGGCTTTTACCTCCAGTTCATTGCAGAACTATCGCAGTTAAATTGAAGGGCAATGTCTCCTAATCTCATCTTTGAAATTTATTATTCCACCCTAAATGAGTGGCAGTCTCCTTTTTGGACCAATGCCGACATCTGCTTATATATATCAGACATGTTTTATGATATCCGCTTGGCCCTGACCAAGTCTGCGAGCCAACCAGGGCAGTTAAGAGTGGACCCCCAAAGACTACCAGATAATCTCTCCCAACAATTTTCCGGTAGAAATTGTTGAGATCGGCTAATTAGGGAGTAAATTCGTCTTCTTGTGTGTACCAAGCCCTAAATCCATTTAAAGAGATCAGTTGGTCCTGCAGGTTCATTGTGATCCAAGGCTGTGTATGTACCAAAGAAGGACTCTAAGTCCTCCACACTGCACTCACTTTATTAAAGGAAAAGTAAAGTCAACTTAAAATTAAGTGATGCCAATTTTATTTGCATAGCCCATTATTGCAAATTTGCCTCAAGGTGCTTTACAGCAACACAACATCCCGTCCTTAGACCCTCACATCGGATAAGGAACAACTCCCTAAAAAAAAAACCTTTAACAGGGGGGAAAAATAGGAAGAAACCTCAGGGAGAGCAACAGAGGGATCTCTCTCCAAAAACGGACAGACGTGCAATGGATGTTGTGTTTACAGAATAAAACACAATTTACAGAATACAACATTGGAAGAGGATAACAGAATTATAATGTAATTATAAGATATATGAAGAATGTTATGAGGAGGATGCCAAGCAGTGTCCAGATGCCACTGGAACAGACTACAATTAGTCCTAACTATCCGTTCAGTTCTGTGGGGGGCTTGAATTTATTCTTCATTGTAATTATGATCTATCCAAGCTGTAGGCTTTCACGAACTTTCATAAACACATTTTATCCCGTTGGTCTCTTATGTTCAATCACAGTTTTTCATCACAGGTATTTCATATGGAATAATAAGGATGTTCGATACAAGAACAACACTTTATTCTGGGATATCCTATTAGTATCACAACTTTTTGATGAAAATAGTGAATAGTTTTCTTCTAAAAACTTTATGAATAAATGTTCTTTTCCTGTCCTTCCAAGAGAATATGCAATCATTTTTGATGCTGTTCCCACTGGTGTCAGTCAGGATGCTGCTTCAGTCCAGCCCTAAGGGCCTGACCTGCTCCCCGCCTTCTTTGGATACCTCTTAATTTATTTCTAGAAAACTGCCTTTTTATTGGCCGCGACTTTACTGATAAGAAAATCAGATCTATTCTCCTTAAGCCACATATGTCTGTGTCACAGAAAGTTGAATCAGTTCATCTGGGCACGTTTACTGAGAGAAATGTTTCATCACTAATCTAAGTGACCTCTTCAGTCTCAACTGACTGCAGGTATCCCACCCTTATAAACAATACAGTGGCTTAACGAGCAAAACCAGCTATCGGTTTCATATGCAAATTGCAATGACCATGTGTACTACTCATAGAGGACTGGGGAATAGTTGCAATCACAGCAGTGTAAGATTATGACAGATGTACGCTTAGCCCCAACCCCCCGCTCAGGGATGGTTGTTCCCTCTTCATATAGACGGCCTCTTTTGACTCCCTATTCAAAGCATTGTTCCTCCCTATCAAGGATTTTGTGTCTTCTCAGCATTGAGTCAATGTGACGTCATGCATCGCTCTTCCAGCGGACTGCATGGTGCCTTCTAGTGGCGTTACAACTGATACACAGAAACAATTGTGGCTTTCTCATTAACAGTTAAATATCTCATCTCGTCTCATCTCATCTCATCATCAGCCGCTTCTCTGGGGTCGGCTTCCAGTGGCAACAAGCTAAGTAGGGCACTCCAGACATCCCTCTCCCCAGCAACGCCCTTCAGCTCCTCCTGAGGGGTTCCCAAGGCATTCCCAGGCCAGATTGGACATGTAGTCCCTCCAGAGAGTTCTGGGTCTACCCCGGGGTCTCCTCCCAGTCGGACGTGCCCGGAAAACCTCCGAAGGAAGGCGCCCAGGAGGCATCCTAATCAGATGCCCGAACCACCTCAACTGTTGAATGTGACTGAAACATTCCTCACAGTATTAAAAACTATCAACCCATGCATGTATTTATGTTAGTTTTTTATCTTTACTTGTCGTAGAAAAGTTGACAGGTCGAGAAAATCAAAATGACAGATGGAACCAAACTTTCCAATCCCTCTAATGGCACACATTGCTTTTTGCCCCTTTTCCACTACATGGTACCGGCTCAACATTTTGGTAACTACCACTTTTCTGGTACCACCTTTGTCGAGGATCCAAAAAAAACTGGAGCGGGTACCAAAATCAATGCAGACCAGCTACACTGAGGGGGTACTGTTACGGTGATTGAAACGACACACTGCGAGTCGAGTCGAGCCGAGCCAGTACCGTGTAGTGGAAAAGGGGCATATGTAACGTGTGACAAGCTGCTGAAAACACACGCTGATAATTCACACCAGTTTAAATCTTTATTTTCTGACTTTTTCATGTTAGCTCAGAATTTACATAACGTTGTGTTGCCAAGAAACCTGGCAATTGTGACTGCACTTAGGAGTTATGCAACCAAACATTAGACCCCACTGTGGCTAAATAGCTAGCTAGCTGTGCCTATACCTTGGCATTTCATTACCAATATAAAATGTCATGTGATGGACTGGCGGCCTGTCCAGGATGTCTCCCCGCCTGCCGCCCAATGACTACTGGGATAGGCTCCAGCATCCCCGCGACCCTGAGAGCAGGATAAGCGGTTTGGATAATGGATGGGTGGATGTTTGTTTTACTTTTCAATTCTTTCATTCACTCATAAATCTGAAAATGGGTCACCGGGCCTAAAAGCAGCTTCTCTGAAAATGGTGCAATGTTTGTGTGCGTAGGCCAAACACCCGGATTTAAAAGACCGTTGGTCTCGTATTCATCTTTTTGATCTCAAATCAAAATGCCTCAAGCAGAAAATAAGGAATTCCATTCCACCCCTCCCTCGCTAATGAAGGGAAATGCATAGCAGCTGGGAGTGAAACCATTAACTCGCTCTCAACCCCGCCTGGAAGATAAAATATAGGTGGCAAAAGACACTAAGGCTTGGTTATTAAACAAGAAACAAGTTCACCCCTCTTCAACAAAAGTAATCCAGGTTTACTATTCCTGCGGGCAAATCTTCAGATGCCTATCCGTTAGCTGACTCAGCAGTGCATCGGACAGGATGCCGGCTAGATTGGACGGCTGATCCGGCGTAAGTGATGAGGTGCCTGAAGACGAAGTGGGAGAACGTCCCCTTTAGTGATTAAAGAGTGGAGCCTCTGACATGCATGATAGCCCCGCGACTCCTCTGACCCCGGCCGGGGGAGAGATAAAGCGATGGCCTTCTCTGCCACGTTCGCCCCGCGGCCGTAATTCACCGGCCTCCAGTGGGCCTTTTTCACAAGATCCCCAGCTTCTCCAACCCATCACAGTCGTATCAGTCGCCCGGCTCGCAAGGTGTGCTGGGTGAATTATGTAAAAGGAAAAAAAGGAAAAAGAAAAAAAGCCCCACCAAGACATATGGTGTTGGATAGACTCCCTCCAGCGTAGAGAATATATTACAGTACATACTTAGTTGTAGCCTGGGAGCGATGGGTTCCTGATTAAATGGAAATCCTAACAGTGATTATAAGATGAGAGGTGAAAAATACTTCAGTGGCGTTGTGTATGGATTAATATGCGCTTCATGGAAATGTGAGTGTACACAGAAGGATATTTAGGAAATGTTGCTTAATCGTTGCTCGACCAACTACCTCAATTACCCCACTCTTCCGAGCCGTCCCGGTCGCTGCTTTGCCCTCTCTGCCCATCCGGGGAGGGTTGCAGACTACCACATGCCTCTTCCGATACATATGGAGCCGCCAGCCGCTTCTTTTCACCTGACAGTAAGGAGTTTCACCAGGGGGACATAGCGCATAGGAGGATCACGCTATTCCCCCCCAGTTCCCCCTCCTCCCCTGAACAGGCGCCTTGACCAACCAGAGGAGGCGCTACTGCAGCGAACAGGACACATACCCACATCCGGCTGCCCAGACACGGCCAGTTGTGTCTGTAGGGACGCCTGACCAAGCCGGATGTAACACGGGGATTCGAACTGATGATCCCCATATTTGTAGGCAACTGAATAGATGCTACCTGGACGCATTGCTAAACATTACTCGACCAACTCGGTGACACAGGGAGCTTTAACCCAGCAGCTATACTGATGCATAATGCTTAATCTGTCAATGAGTGGTATTGATTTCGGATGCGGTTGGGGAAATTAACAGCACTGTAAATGTTGATCAACAGTGACGGCCATTGTATCATGCCGTCGATAACACATTTCTCATCCCCTCTCTCCTCTATGAACCCCAACCTTCCTGTGTAAAAACAACTGGGGGTATATACCCAGTAGTGCTGGGCTTGACAACAAGCATGGCCGCAAGTCCATGAATACTGGGATGGCATCCAGCGCTTCATCTGTGCTCCCGTCCACAGGGTTAGTGGTTGTGTCAGGAAGGGCTGACGTAACATTTTGCCAAATCATTATGCAGATTGATAAGACTGTACCGGATCGATCGAGGCCCAGATTAACAACAACCGCCATTAGTGCTGTGCCCTCACATAGTACTGATGGAAACTATAAAATCCGCTGTGGTGACCCCTGGGAAACAGGGAACAAGCCAAGAGAAGAAGAGGAAGACGAGTGCTGGGCAATATAGAAAAAATTATCACACTAATTTCAGGGAATTATACACAGTATCGATATCACAGTATCTGTTTACGTGTGCAAAAACACCATCTTTCAGAATCCAGCGGAGGTTCGTCACATTGAACTGGTTATGTAAAGTATACCAAACCACAAATGGCACCCCCTCAAATATTTCAGACCTCATTTTGTGAGAACATTTTAGCTCATAGGTTCTCGC
Organism: Lampris incognitus; assembly: GCF_029633865.1. Taxonomy (NCBI): domain Eukaryota; kingdom Metazoa; phylum Chordata; class Actinopteri; order Lampriformes; family Lampridae; genus Lampris; species Lampris incognitus. Next base: position 40,029,832 of record NC_079225.1, on the reverse strand, counting down.
TGTCATTAAACAACAAAATCGTGCATCATGATATGACAAGATCCGATTTTCAGCCTGATAAAATACATTTGAAACATAAGTAATAGTATTGAATTATTGTCCAGAGGAACTTTACAGTTTGTAAAAATGTTGATCGGTGATGGCCAAAGTTAGAATACTGTTAAGGAATTAATCAAGTGACTTGAGTGGCAAAGCAGAAATCATTTTAATTTCTTTGACCTTGCACATAGCTAAGTGGGAACCAGCCAGTCGAAGTCCTTATCTTGACACAGTGCTTAACCAATACCGTCATTCATTATATAGCTAAGATGAGTATAAGTAATCTGTTTTAGTGGTGTCATTAAAATAAAAGAAAACACAAAACCAAACCTACTGTTGGGCTATGTCACAACATCTATCATAAAGGCTCCATGGCAATTGCTGGGTAACAAAGCATTGTGCGTGTTTTTGACATCGGGACCTGTCGAAAAGACAAATCTTCGCTCACTCGAGAACCAAGTACACAGACATTTAAATGCATGAAAAAAGAAGTTACAGCTTAACAACAAAACAAAAAAAAAAGTCAGTTGAAAGCTCCCTGCACAGTCAATGCATTAGCTCTCTGCCTCTATGGAATACTTATGGTGGTAATCTTCCTGGCAATCCAAGAGGAACACGGAGATGATGGAATAATGCATCATATTTCAGAGAGAGAGAGAGCGAGAGAGAAAGAGAGAGATATGGATGGCTCAGCATACATTGACATGTGGAAACATACGCCGAGGCACCTTAAGGAGGAGTTGGGAGCAGAATACTGATGGAAGGCAGGTTGCTCATGACAAGGGAACAGCGGTTTTCAAGTTCGGTTGGTATCAGCTTCTCGCTCGCCCTGCCGTAACGCCGGGCCCCATCACCCCCTTGGAAATCGAGGCCGTCCTCAAGATGGAAATGAATCACGTCTCTAGTTTGTTTGCACATTAGACCAGGAGCTTGGGTAGGGGGGTGGTAAGATTCACCGCAATGTTGAACATCACCCTGTCCTCTGTTCTGTTTCGAGACATGTTTATGTGGGCAGACGTTTATTTTTGGGGCCGGAGTCGGTGAGGAATATTCATCACGGAGCGCAGTTCATAAAGCTCAACACTGGGCGAGTGTGTTCCCCCAATTTATCAGCTGCCACCGGAGAGCTCCTGCAACACTCCATCAGTCTAAGACCTTAAGTTTATAGTTTGGTGATTTATAGTTGGGCCCGATCACCGCTGACACAATGTAACCAACACCCCATCAACACGCTACTTTGATTTTAGATGCTGTCACCGAGGCGGCATGGTGGCACAGGGGTTAGCGCGGTCGCCTCACAGCAAGAAGGTCCTGGGTTCGAACCCCGGGGTTGTCCAAGCTTGGGGGGCATCCCGGGTCATCCTGTGTGGAGTTTGCATGTTCTCCCCGTGCCTGCGTGGGTTTCCTCCAGGTACTCCACTTTCCTCCCACAGACATGTAGGTCAGGTGACTCGGTCATACTAATTTGTCCCTAGGTGTGAATTTGTGTGCGTGTGGGCCCTGTGATGGACTTGTACAGGGTGTCTCCCCACCTGCCGCCCAATGACTGCTGGGATAGGCTTCAGCATCCCGTGACTCCAATTAGGATAAGCGGCTCAGATAATGGATGGATGGATGCTGTCAACAATAAGAAGAAGAAAAAAAGTTCAAACGTATGAACAACAAATCGAGTTGGGTTGTTGAAGTTTTTGAACAAAGTATGATCCTCCATTATAAACGGATGCGATGCGATGCGATGACTGGAAGGAGAATATTCTATCATGTTGTCAGGACAACTGCAAGCGATGGGGTCAAAGTTCGGCAGGATTTAAGTCTTGGCAACCATTGCTATGATTACAGGAAGCTCATTGTTCAAAGTATAAACCAAAAGTCTTTGCCACCGACCATAAATCACCTGATTACACGCCAGCCTTTAGCCACCGAAAACTCCCCAATCACAGAGACGCTTGCTTAAAGGGCATCGAAGACCAAAACAGTAAGGGAATTTTGATTAGCAAATGTTTTGTAGTGGTGATGATCCATGTATGACATCTTTTAAATGAACATCTGACCCTCGGCATCCATGGGCAAAGGGCCAGAGTGGACTAGGAGGCTGACCAGAACTAGGGAGGCTTAGCTTGGCTGTGGCTCAGCGCCACTGGGAGGATGGATGGGGAGAAGAGTTAGAGCGAGGAGAGAAAAGCAGATAGATAGAGGGGGGGGGGAGAGCAAGAGAGGGGGGAGAGAGAGAGCGAGAAAGAGAGAGACAGCTGCTGCTGCAGCCTTGGGGTGACCTACAAGAGGGAACAGCACATCCGTAAAGTCTGACAGGCCAATAAGGGCTCGACGCACCATTATCATCAACGGTGTGGGTACGCATCACCGCGGGATGTCCACGGAGATCCACACTCAGAGGTGAATCAAGTTTCATCTGCTTTAACCAGCAGGGTAACTGCCCTGCAGCCGGCGGTTATATCAGCTACTGATTTTCTCAAAATTGTAAAGCTTCTTTCACCGCGCCATAAAATATACTGCCAACATTATCGTAACTATTTCATTTGTCAATGAAACCAACAGCGAAGTGCAGCAATTAGCAAGAAAATAGAGCACTATAAAATTTCCCCTTTGCCTCTCTGCAGACAGTGATGTCTTGTGATTTATAGAAACAGTCTGATAATAATGGCCCAGGACAGGGGCGTTTTAAAACACCGTAATGGCAACAGTACCATTTGTTATTGGTAATAATGATAGCGACTGTCTCGTATGAAAATGAGATGTCTGAATATGGAATAAACAACAGAGCAATGCAAAGTAGGAGGGTAATTTCGCTCCGGTGAGTACGATGGCTGGTATGACATTGGGTATGAGCAACATAAAGGTCCTATCTCCAACCATGAGTCATGGAAGGCCAAGAGTATCATTTATGCAGGTTTTCATTCCGGTAAACATTTACCATCTGGATTCATGAATAAGCAGAGTGGAGCGGACTTATTAGTGAAATCAGCTGGTGTCGTGTTGTGCTAGCATGCACACACGGCTCTTTCTGGTCGAGTACCATCCCCTCCTTAGTATTCCTATCATAAAAATCCTACCTGATGTTTTACCGGTCCCCCCCCCCCCCCGCCCAGTTTCAGATAAATGAGATATACTAACTACTACTGTATCCGTAGCTCACATTTCAATTTTCTGGTGGAAAATTGCACCAAACGACTGACTGCCAAGTTCCCTATATTGCATTTGCTTTATGTTGCTCTATTCTATCAACAAGCCTTGAGGAGCCCCGTAGACACGAGGCTTTGTGTGTCTGCTCTGATGTGGTGAAATACGGCGTTCGAGCGTGTCGTTACTGCAGGGCTGCAAGCTGATTGTAAATAACACGAAAGGCTTAACACATAGGACAGAAGGCAACAGGACATTTGGGAGGGCTGCAAATTTATTCATTACAGTTTCGACTGCTGGACAGAAAAGGCGGGTGCGGTGGGAGGGGCTTAGTTAACCAATTTTTAGAAGTTTGCAATAGCCCTATTTTGAGGAAAATGTAATGAAAATGCCAAAACAAAGTAGAAATGAATGCAGCACACGCTGTTGGCCCTTCAGCAATATTTGTTTTCTAACTAAAACAGGTGAGAGAATAAAACTCAGATCTCAGTGTGAATAAAGCTAGAGTCTGGCTGGCTGACAGATTCCCAATCACATCTATATAGTGTACTGTATCATGTTTTATTCTATATTTTCTTGTTTTTTCCTTTTCTGTATAGCACTTTGTGACTTCTGTTTCTAAACAGTACTATGTTTATAGACCAATCAGCCAAAACATTAAAACCACCTGTCTAATATCATGTGGGTCCCCCTCGTGCTGCCAAAACAGCTCTGACCCGTCGTGGCATGGACTCCACAAGACCTCTGAAGGTGTCCTTCGGTATCTGGCGCCAACACGTTAGCAGCAGATCCTTTAAGTCCTGCAAGTTGCGAGGTGGGGCCTTCATGGATCAGACTTGTTTTTCCAGCACATGACACAGACGCTCGATGGGATTGAGATCGGAGGAATTTGGAGGCCAGGGCAACACCTTGAACTCTTTGTCATGTTCCTCAAACCATATATGAACATTTTTTGCCGTGTGGCAAATTATCCTGCTGAAAGAGGCCCCTGCCATCAGGGAATACCGTTGCCATGAAGGGGTGTACTTGGTCTGCAACGATGTTTAGGTAGGTGGTACAGTCACATGAATACCAGAACCCAAGGTTTCCCAGCAGAACATTGGCCAGAGCATCACACTGCCTCTGTCGGCTTGCCTTCTTCCCATAGTGCATCCTGGTGCCATCTCTTCCCCCGGTAAACGATGCACATGCGCCCAGCCGTCCACATGATGTAAAAAGAAATGTGATTCATCAGACCAGGCCACCTTCTTCCATTGCTTCGTGGTCCAATTCTGACGCTCACATGCCCATTGTAAGCACTTTTGGCAGTGGACAGGGGTCATCATGGGCACTCTGGCCAGTCTGCAGCTACACAGCCCCATACGCAGCAAGCTGTGATGCACCGTGTGTTCTGACACCTGTCTATCATAGCCAGCATTAACTTATTCAGCAATTTGAGCTACATTAGCCCTTCTGTGGGATCAGACCCTGGGGGGGGGGGGGGCTACACAATATTAGGCAGGTGGTTTTAATATTTTCACTGTATATCTCAAGCCAAATACTCTGTCATTTTAATGTATCCTATAAGGGCCATGACTAATAAGACATGTTAACATCAAGTTGATAAAATAATGACAAAACCAAGATGGTGGTGAACACGTTAACAGGACAGCAGCGGTTGGTAAGAAATCTATTTTTTTCAGCTGTTCAGATATGTTTTATATTATTCGGTCGATTTTTCACGATAACAGAAACAACTCTGTTCGTTTTAGAAGGAAGAAATTGCGGTGAATTTACAGCTACAAGTAAATGAATCAGAACCACAACATGTTTATTAGCTCTCGGTGAACCCTGAAGTGCCCTCCGGCTGTCGGAGACCCCAGAGAGGGCCACGATCACTATCAGCAGATATTACACAAGAAATGCATTTTAAAGGAGGCGAACACAATGGGGGGATGAGAAGCAGACGGCCAGCTGGCTCCATTTACAGCCTCATTATAGGGACAGTGGCTCCGTTACACTCCCGGGGAGGGCAGGAAATGGCTCTCCGAGTCTCAGGGACATTCGGTGTGCACTGAAGCAAGGCGGAGGACGGAGGGCCACAACATCAGCATCATTCGAGATGTGGTGCCACACAAATAAAGGAGGAAAAAAAGACTGAGGCGAAATGCTTCCTGAGCGCACACATTTTTTGCTGCGATCCGATCCGAGTCATTTCAACATTGAGTATCTAATGATACTGATTCCCGATGTGATGACTATATTTTGCTGCATACTAGAGGTAGACGGTGCACACATTGTGTACAATAACGTTAGAGAAACCAATCCACACTACAAACATTTTAGACTTGTTGATATTGACTTTTTAAAATGCAGAAGAAGAAGAAAGCCACTTTATTTTGTCACTGTATTCTTACAACGAATGTGTTCTCTGTATTTAACCCATCCTATTGTATAGGAGCAGTGGGCAGCTGCAGCACCCGGGGACCAACTCCAGTTCCTCTTTCCATTGCCTTGCTCAGGGGCACAGACACGAGTATTAACCCTAACATGCATGTCTTTTTGATGGTGGGAGGAAACCCACGCAGACACGGGGATACATGCAAACTCCACACAGAAAGGACCTGGGATGGCCTGGGGTTCGAACCCGGGACCTTCTTGCTGCGAGGCAACCGTGCTAACCACTGGGCCACCTTCCGCCCAGAAAAGACAGGCCTCACTGCTCCAATTTGTGGATGTCAGTCAAATGGGGGCGTCCATAACACCTACTATATGACAGCCAGCATAGACAGAGTGCAATAGGGTAATATAAATAAAGTATCAGGATTAAGTCATCGATACCGATCAATTGAAATAAGCCCTGATGGGCTCTGACGCCGATCTCCCATATCGGATCGGGACGTCCCAAGCTCGTGAGTGGTTTCCCGGGCCGGCGAGGCACCATGGTGGGTTGAGTTTGCCACGCCGATCTGTAATATTACTCGCCTTCTGGGAGAGAGTAAAGGGGAGGGAAGAGGAGGAGGGGTGGGGGGGTGAGGTGGTTGGGGGCAGCCACCACAAATCAATAACAGAAAAGCAGATGAATAGATTTCCAATTCAAACACTCCTACAGTAGCTCTACTAATGACCCGCAGGGCTGTAATTCAAGGTGTCGGACATGAGAATGCACTCACTGAGGTAAGTGGCGGCCATTATTAAATCATAGTCCAGATGTCCTCCTCTTCCAGCAACACCCCCTTCCCCCACTCCCCCTTGCATTCTTTAAGTAACACTTTTTTTTTTTTAAAGGAGGCATTAATATCGGTCCCGATGGCTGTCATGCCGTTTCCACCTGCGCCTCACCCAAAGTAGATGGTGCACGCCGGGTCGACCACCGCTTGTGTTTTTAAAAGCACTGGAGGTCTCTGGCTCCACATAAAAATGCAGCTAACAGAAATGTCACCTCCTGCTTAGCTGGTGTGCTGGTTGCAATTGCCAGAGATATTCTAGTCTGAGTAACTGTGAGTCACTTATCCTGATGGCAGAATAAGTGACCTTTGACCAGCGTCACTTCTCATATTGTGTGTCATGCAGTAAATTTTGTTTTGTATTTGGTATCTCTGTACTATCTGGATGCGCTGGGCCACTCGTGTTAAATTGTGATAATTTGACTGGTGTGATACAGACAAGTGCCTGTTTTTTTGCCTCGGGTGTGACCTGGTTTCTTTTCCTTGACGGAGCGGGCCATTGTTTATAATTCCTCAGTGAAGTGAGTTGAATGTGGTTGCGGCTGTCTTCCCAAGCAACGAAAATAGAACGAACGAAAATAGAAGCAAAGCGGGGGGATTCTCCTCCTTCCTAAGCCTCCTATTCAACTTCACAGAATGACAATAGACCTCCAAGTAAAAAAAAAAAAAAAAAAGACAAAAAAACAGGTATTGCAGCCAGACTCTCACTCGTTGGAAGCCCTCCTCCCCTTCACTCGAATCCCCTCAAATAGTTCTCTCTGTATTTTATGCCCTTTAACATTTTTTCTACTCCCTTGGTTGTTTACCATCTGTCTGCTGTGCTCCGAGCCAACCTGCTGCACTTGACTCCGCCGGCTGTTTTTCAGCGCTCTGCTCTCCGGGGGTGGGACTGGTGCACAACAGACAGACAGACAGGCAGACAGATAGACAGACAGGCAGGCGGGCACAGGCAGGCAGACAGACATGCAGGCAGGCAGGCAGGCAGGGAGGCAGACAGCTAGGCAGACAGACAGGCGGGCAGGCAGGCAGACAGACAGACAGACAGACAGACAGACAGACAGATAGGCAGGCAGGCAGACAGACAGACAGACAGACAGACAGATAGGCAGGCGGGCAGACAGACAGACAGACAGAGAGGCAGGCAGCCAGGCAGGCAGGTAGACAGACAGGCAACCAGATAGACAGGCAGGCAGAAAGACACAGACAGACAGGGAGGCACACAGACAGACAGACAGGCAGACAGAGTTGCTCAAGGTATTTGCAAACAGCAGTGGGTTTACTCTTTATCTGCAACCAGGGGAATCTTGCCGAATCTTGCGTCTATACACCTTGTAGTTTATTGACACTCATGCCGTAAACTTATTTGAAAAAGAGAGGTGTGTGTGTGTGTGTGTGTGTGTGTGTGTGTGTGTGTGTGAGACACTCTGTGGTGAACCGTCAGGCTCTGTGGCTGGTTCTGGAAAAAATTGGCTGCCCAGACAAATACATCCGCATACTGAGACTATTGCATGGCAATATGTCAGCCACAGTACTCAGTGGCAGTGGCGATGAAACGGAACCCTTCAGGGTTCACACTGGAGTCAAGCAGGGCTATGTCATTGCTCCTACCCTGTTCTCCATTTTCATTTCTGCTATCCTCCATCTTATGGGTAGACACCTGCCACAAGGAGTCAGAATCATGTACAGAACCAACGGACAACTCCTGAACATCAACAGATTCAGGGCTAAAAGCAGAACCACCACCATATCCATCATGGAGCTGCAGTATGCCGATGACAATGCCCTCGTGGCCCATTCAGAAGAGGACCTACAGTGCATTCTGGATGTTTTTGCCAAGGCATACAAGCAGCTTGGTCTGGCCCTTAACATAAAAAAGACCCAGATTCTCTATCAGCCACCACCCAACACAAATAACCCTGCTCCACCCCCAACTATCTATGTTGACAAAACCAGACTGGAAAATGTGGACCACTTTACATACCTCGGAAGCCTCCTATCCTCCAAAGCTAATATTGATGAGGAAATATACCACCGCCTCAGTTGTGCCAGTGGGGTTTTCTCAAGACTGAGGAAAAGGGTCTTTGAAAACCGCGACCTTCAGGCCAGAACGAAAATGTTGGTCTACAAAGTGGTAGTGTTGCCCACCCTACTGTATGGATCAGAATCCTGGACCACATACAGCAGGCACCTGAAGGCACTAGAGGCACATCATCAGAGGTGCCTCTGAAAAATCCTCAAGATCGCCTGGGAAGATAGATGCACCAACACCAGCATCATGGAGGAGGCCAACATTCCCGCTATCACTGCCACCATCGCCCAACACCAGCTCAGATGGACTGGCCATGTCATCCGTATGCCTGACTCTCGCCTTCCGAAACAAGTCCTATACTCCCAGCTTCTCACAGGACAACGTGCCCCAGGTGGTCAAAAGAAAAGGTATAAGGATAACATCCATGCAAACATCAAAAAATGCCACATAAATCCTAAGACCTGGGAGGACCGAGCAACCAACAAGGCGACCTGGAGAAAACTTGTCCGGGAAGGAGCTGCACTTTATAATAATGATCTCCGATGTGCTGCAGAAGACAAGCGCAGACTCAGAAAGGAGAGAGTTTCCACCAAAAAAGGCCCAAACCAATCCCACGACTACCACCGCCCACCCCTGCCCACACTGCACCAAAACATGCGGCTCCAGGATCGGCCTCTTCGCCCACCTGAAGACCCACAAGGACCAAGAAAGAGGACAGTCATACTCGACCCCGAGTGACCGCCGATGATGATGATGATGATGATGATGGCGTGTGTGTGTGTGTGTGTGTGTGTGTCTTCTCCTGGACCACCACCTTGCTGTGGTGGAGAAGCTTGCATGTACAAATGATCCCAAGAGCTATGCCGTCCGGAGCTTGGCTCGGGTCACCCAAGGCGGATAGGTCAAGGGGGAGGTTCCAGACGAAGCGCAATCCAACGAAGACCTCAACGGCGGAACTGACGGACGATGTCTCCAGGTCACAACGGCAGTGAAGGTAGATGAAGGCTGCAACAGAGGGTGGTCTCCAATCGTCCTGGTTCTCCGTGCCATTGGACTCTGGCCACCTCCTGCCAAGGACCGTGTGGTGGCAGCTGTCCTCCCATTATGCGGCTCCAGGATCGGCCTCTACGCCCACCTGAGGACCCAGAGGGAGGACAGTCATACTCGACCCCGAGTGACCGCCAATGATGATGATGATGTTGTTGTCGTTGTCCTCGATGTTTTTAATAATTTGTACTTCAGTGATGTTTGGGTTTTTGTGCCAAGTCCTGTTTAGCTTGATGTTGACTAGTTTTAATCATCAACACTGTTTTGGATGCTGAACCCTCACCAAAAAATATAACAACCGCCCCCCCCAAAAAAAAAACACAAAAAAGAAACTGAGTAACATATCTACCAAGAAAGTTCCTTCACACTCTTTACTTCTGCAACCCCCCCCCCCACAACCTATTTTCATTGGCTTTTTTGGAACATACAGATAGGCTACACAACAAGATTAAAAAAAGAATGAAGAAAAAGAAAAACATACACATAAACAGCCATATTAACAAACATGCAGTTGCACAAAGTAAAGTCCCAAGGCTATTTCTGCACCTTTTTTTTTCTTTTTCTTTTTTCTTTTTGGACAAAATGACACGAGTCCATAATACTTGCATGTTTCGTTACGTGGTGACATTATCGGCTAAACAGAAATGGAAGGAAGCAATATAGTAAATGAGAGACCCATTAGTCAGACTTTAACATTTACATTTTCTAATTTAACAGACGTTTTTATCCAAAGCAGCTTACAAGGGAGTCTGCAACCATCAGGTATACGTCACTGCAGAAGCCACATGCATCTAGGAGACTAAACAGGGACTAAACAGTAGTCCTGTCATAGCCAAGAGTGCACAACGTGTCAAAAGTGATTAGTGTAAGTGTGCAATAGGTCGATCACCAGGACTGATATGAATTAATGGGACATTCCAGTTACAAATTAGGTGGATGTTCCCAAAAACCGGCATTGCAGTCATATCACAGCCAACAGTGCATGTCATGTCAAATGAAGTGCACCATGGGTAGATCACCAACAACACAGCATCAATAGATTCAAGTGGCGGCTTATCTGGACAATGCCACCAATCAGTACTCGTACTTAGAGACCTTTCATAGATTGATGTAGGCCTGGAGAAACATTTTCAGGTCCTTCTCGAATGAAACGAGTGACCTTTTGATATGAGAAATGTAAAGACCGGCTGATGCAGTGAATGTAATGAACAAATGTTTATCCTGCAGGGGATATTGTATTAAAAAAGGAGAATGTAATTTGCCCTCAATGAAATTCAATCCAAAGCTCATTCCAGACATTTAAACTTGTCATTGTGAGATGCAGTGACAAGAAATAAATAAAGCAAAAAAACAAAACAAAAAAAACAAAACAAAAAAACAAAACAAAAAAACCCAAAAAAATCAGCTTTGATAAATAGGTTTTAAACTACAACAACGCCAGTGGCTGCAGAGTAACAGTTGGGGTTTGAAGAGATTGCAGGGAAACATGGTGGTGAGAAGCCATCATTAACTCTGTCCAACATCTCATGTACGGGGTTGCAGCCATGGCGCTAGTTTTTGTGAACCGTCAGTTGGTCTTAGCTGAAATTTTCCCTGAAACTTGCATCGTCAGAGAACAACCATTAGTAACCGGTGGTGAAATGGGGTTGGTGACGGGTTGTGGCGGAGATGACAAAGAATATAACGAGAGAAGGGCGGGAAAATGTTTCCCTCGTCCTGGGCTGTTACCGTCCCCCAATGAATTTAACAGTAAGAAACAACGCAGACACACTTGACACCAACACATCCTGATGCCTGCTCAATAATCCAGGTAAGGAAATACCAGGAAGTTGAATCAGTTCATCTGGACACGTTTATTGAGAGAAACGTTTCACCACTCATCTAAGTGACCTCTTCAGTCTCAGCTGACTGCAGGTATCCCCACCCTTATAAACGATACAGTTGCATAACGACTGAAACCAACGATCGGTTTCATCTGCAAATTGCCGTGAGCATTAACTAGAGTTTCAATGACCATGTGTACTATTCACAGAGGATTTGGGAATGGTTGCAAGCACAGCATTGTAAGATGGTGACAGATGTACACTTAGACCCCCCCTCGGTTCAGGGATGGTCGTTCCCTCTTCACAAAGATGGCCTCTTTGACTCCCCGTTCAAATCAGCGTTCCTCCCTATCAAGTATACGTGCACATCCTCATCCTTGAAAGAGCGGCCACTGGTCTGTAGATGGTGTAGACTGAGTCCTGGCCTGACGCATTAGCTCTTCTGTGTTGTGCCATCCTCTTGGCCAGCATCTGTTTGGTTCCCCCTATGTACAAGTCACGGCAATCCTCCTGGCACTCTGTGAATAGTACACACGGCCACTGAAACTCTAGTTAATGGTCATGCCTATTTGCATATGAAACCGATCATTGGTTTCAGTCATTATGCCACTGTATTGTTTATAAGGGTGGGGACACCTGCAGTTAGCTCAGACTGAAGAGGCCACTTAGATGAGGGATGAAACGTATCTGTCAATAAATGTTGTGTCCAGATGAACTGATTCACCTTCCTGGTATGTTCAGATCAACACATTCCTCCATTTAATGAGTGATAAGACCACATGAACCCGCCGTTTAATAAGGTCACAATAAACTTCTGTAACGACCACGAATGACTAGACACGCTTGCCCTTGGCTAACGGGCTGGACCCTTTAGTTGACTGGTTAGCGCAGTCACCCGTGGTGCGGGTAACCCCGGTTCGCTTCCCGGCTGCCCCTGAATTCGCTACACTTCCTCACTCAGGACGCCCACCTAACGTTAGCGGGCGTTGTGCTAAACACTGGGATCAAAATGAGCAAAACCTTCGATAGCTACCATTCAACTCTGCAAAGGTGTGCTGCCATGGAACACTCGCATGTGCTGTGACATTTATTTTTATTATTTATGCAGAAAACGATCGCCACTTGTAACAAAGCAATCCAGTGGGTTTTAATAAATTGGCCCTGGGGTCGCGTAGCACGTTTACTTCCTTTCAGTTTGTGATGGCTGTCACAGGAAGTGCCATTTCAGTTATGACTTCAAAGCATTTTCACTTGTCACCGAGATCATTTCCTTGTGGCATTCCCTTTGACTGCTGACAACAACAAAAAAAAGCCTGGCTATGAAAAGACAAGCACAATGAACCAAAGCATTTGCAGAGAAGAAAAAAAAATCAGGAAAACAGTTGGACTCCCTGGTCCATTTGCTGGGGATGGACACCCCCCTGTTAAAAAGCAACCTTGACCTTTTTCTGTGACATTCTCTAATTTGGTCTGAAAGGTAATTGGATGGATGATGGATGTCTCGCTCTTTTATTATGTTGATTCACCACTGGATCCCAAACTGTCTGTCAGGGTATCTTTTTATAACGCTCCATCATGGGCACTTTGAATTGTAACGATCCTCTTAAATGGCTTTAATTGATGCCCGCTGGAAATAAATTATCGTGAGAGAGGCTAGTGGGGTCATATTGTCGAGGCGGCTTGCTCTAACGCCTTCCTATTATTGTCGCGTCAAGCTAAATATTTTAACCCGTCACCAAAATGTGCTCGTGACTCATATAGGTCTCCCCTTTGCCGGAGTTCAAGTTTGACTCTTGCACCCGGTAACAGTGGGATGACTGAATGGGATGACTCATTGGTCCACCCAGAACCAATGTAATTCTGTGTATAGATAAAAGCACCGCATTCAATTTCCCATGCGGTGATGGGCTCTGCCGCCCGGAGTGGTGATACAACCCAGAAACTCAGTAACAGATGATGGTGTCCAGTTTCCAGTAGTGTGGAAAATGAAGGCTGCCTGCGGAAGAGAGAAAAATTCGCTCGCGGTCACGCTGGGAGTTCAAGTGCCACTGGCGCTGGTTAGCCAGCACTGCATTAACATAGTGACTGGGTCCACAATGGAGCCTGACTCTGTCTGCATGTCTATGTGTGGATCTGTCCTTCTGTCCTGTCTGTCTTACTGACAACCTGTCTGTCTTTTTGTCTGTCTCACTGTCTGCATGTCTATATATGGATCTGTCTTACTGTCTGTCTCACCGTCTGCCTTTCAATGTGTGTACCTGTGGGCATGGCTGTGTGAGTGTCTATCTAGCTGTCTGCTTGTAGTGTTTGTCTGCAAGACTATCGGTCCTGCCTTCTGTCTGTCTCACTGTCCGCCTGTCCAGATGTGGATCTGTCTGCATGTCCATGAGTGTTTAGCTGTCTGTCTCTCTGTGTATGAATGACTTTTTCTGTGAAAATGAAAAATGCACCATCTCTCATTATAGTCTGTCTGTCTATATGTGTCTGTCTGTCTTCACGCATGCTCAATAATCCAGGTAAGGAAATCACAGAGAGGTGAATCAGTTCATCTGGACACAACATTTATTGAGAGAAACATTTCATCACTCGTCTAAGTGACCTCTTCGGTCTCAACCAACTGCAGGTATCCCCACCCTTATAAACAATACACTGGCATAACAACCGAAAGAACCCGATTGTTGGTTTCAGTCGTTATGCCACTGTATTGTTTATAAGGGTGGGGATACCTGCAGTCAGCTGAGACTGAAGAGGTGTGTGTCTATCTGTACATCTAGCTGTCTGTTTCTGTATCTATCTGTGTGTGTTCTTTTGTACATTTAGCTGTATCTCTGTCTGTCTCACTTTTCTCACTGTCTACCTGTTGACTATGCCTGTGTCTGTCTATCTGTTTGTGTGTCTAGCAGTTACTTGTGTCTGGACATTTTGCTGTCTTGCTCTTTCTCACTGTCCACCTGCCTTACTAGCTGTGCTGTTCTCTGCGTGACTATCCGTCTAGCTATCAGTCTGTCTGTCTCAGTGTGCCTATGAGGTTATCGGTCTATCTTCCTGTCTTTCAATCTGTTCATCGATCTTTCTCACTGTCGGCCTCTATATATGTGCGCATCAGTCGGCAGGTCTCTGTCTGTTTGTCTATCTGTCTATCCTCATCATCAGGTCTGTTTGTCTATCTGTCTATCCTCATCATCCTGTTCTTTGACAGAAGATGGAGCTGACAGATTTGCTCCCAATGCTCTCAGAGTGTCACTACCGCTCACACACGACATGTGTGCGTGTGCGCGTGCACGTGTTGGTGAGCATCACCAAATACAGACAGGCTCAGGAGAATGCCGGCGAGGCACATCGCTCTGCCAGCTGTTACATGGAAGAGCTAAAGCAAATTTTCTGGGCAAGCAGGCCCTGCGTATTTATCTATTTTATTCATCTATTTATTTACTTATCTGTTTTCCTCTGCGGCATTTATATGTCATGTGGAAGATGGAGCATTATGTGACCTCCTGCATAAACTTCCCCTCCCGCTGATGAGGACGGATAGTGATGGCCCTGAGGAGGGAGGCAGAACAGAGTCAAGGTCAAAAGTAGTCCGTCATCTCGTGCACCCGAGGGTTTGGTAGCATTATCAAAATGCACCCACCCATATAACCTGGGGAGGCTTCATGGCCCTTATTTCATGGTATGCTCAAAGCTAAAATCCACAATTTCCCTTATCTGTCCCTCCCTCTGTTAGTGAGAACTACAAACAAGGTGCAGCAGCCATTGTGTACCGTCCATCCAGTGTCTTTGTCCACATCCACGTCTAAGTTTGTGTCTTCGTTTGATGGCTGGGAGAGCTGGCACTGGATTAGCTGGGAGAGCTTGGTCTGCTGCGTCCTGTGGGCCCAGGGACCACGGCCCTGCCCGGAGCTGCACCTGAAGAGGAAACACCAAGGGCGGTGTGACAGGACGCGGAAGCGGGGTAGGCTAAGCTAACTGCTAGCCCATGCAGACCAGCAGTTCCGATAGCACCAAGGGCGGTCTGGCAATGGCCTTGCCTAGCGTTGACTGTATCTTAATGCCGTCGTGTGGAGTGCGGGGAGGTGTGTCAAAGGTGTCTGGCTGGGAGAGCTGGCGTTGGATTGGCTGGGGGGGCCTGGTCTGCTGCATCCGGTGGGCCCAAGGACCATGGCCCTGCCTGGAGCTGCACACAAAGAGAACACCGAGGGTGGTCTGACAGGACGCAGAAGCGGGGCAGGCTAAGCTAACTGCTAGCCCATGCAGACCGGCAGTTCCGACAGTCATCCTGGCTGGCATTCGTTCTTTTGGACATTGATTTTTTTGTTTAGTTTGGATATATGTGTTAGTTTGGATATGTGTTCTTGTAGTTTTTGGATGTGTTTTTTTCTTTGTGTTGTGCTGCTGTGGGCTGGGGGAAATTATATTTGCATTTAATTTCATGTACGCAAGTACATAAAATAAAATGACAAATAAAGTGTTCCTGATTCCGGAGCATCACGTTTCAATCTTGTTTCCTGTTTGAGTAGGAACGTGTTTGCTGCTGCACCAGTGTTCATCCTACCTGGTCATAAATTTCAACAGCGGTATATGGAGTGTCTCCAGCTATGCTGAAGATGCCAGTTGGTATCATGTAACTTAACTCCATTGTCCAGATGGATATAATAACTATCTGTTAATGTGGAAAAATCCCAGATTTCTGCCATGGCTCCCTTATACAAGCAGGGAGACGACAAATAGGGGGCTGTGTATGTTAAAGTACAGCGACACCCATTTTGCGGTGATGATGACTGCAGGGCCACACTGATAAACTCCTATGGCTGTCACTCATGCACACATAGAGACCAAATTGAGTTGGCAGCTACAGGGGATTAACTGCGCATGGCGAAGCCCCATAACGGCATGAGCATGGCTGATTACCTTCCTCTCTCGTCAGCATGGACTACATGGAGGGGAAGGAAATAAAAGAGTGATGCTGCTCCGACATGTCCGAGCTGTTTCATAATCAGGCGAGGATGAATTGGGTTGGGACAGCTCTCTCTTCACCACACTGACGGGCACGCTCTCCGCCCATCTGCCACTTCCTGTTGTCACGCGCAGTGGCCCTCCGCCACCTCTCAATTGGCCCCCGTGTGCCTGCCTGTCAAACTGATATTCAAAAAAAGGCAGACAGCCCTGTTTTATCGCCTGCTTGCACCACCCCAGATGCCTAATTACAGGAGTACCATTAACATATGGCAGTGTCAGGGCGAATATTTCTCCACCTCTTCTTTCTACATGCTTTAATTTGCAGTGTTTTTACCAGGTCCAACACCCGTGTCAGAATTTGGACCAGTGCTCTCTGCTGGTATTGGTGACCCAGAGGGGAAGAGGGGGAAAGCACTTTCATCTCATTTTCTTTGCCTCATGATTATTTTGGCTAGCTTTCTGCAGTCTGCTGTAGCTGCCTTTCACAGGGCCTACCTATTTGAGTTGCAGAAATCTGTGAGGTACATGAACCTCAGATTCCACCCCCCACCCCAAGGTGAAGCAACTTACTACCCATGTTTTGACCTTTTAATTTTTTCAGGTAAAATGAGCAGTCTGCAATTGAGTAGAAACAGAGACAGCATAGTGGAGCTAGTAGTGGCGACATGTCAAAGAGAGGAGGTTGTATGATTCAAAGCCAGTGTCGCCACGTATTTGGCTCCAGACACGAGGATTAAACTGCTGTGGGTGTGATGATATCTGCATATCACGACTTACAAAAGTATGAGTCACACCATACAAGTGGATTAGCATGTTGGCTCAGTGGTTAGCACTGTTGTCTCAACATGAGGGGATCCTACGTTGAGTTCCGGCCCTTTCTGTGTTGCTGTTTGCACATCACTCTTGTTGGTTTCCTCCAATAACACATAGATGGATAAGAGTACAAGTGAATTACCTAAGGTATGCTGATGTGTGATGGAAAATAACCTCTAAAACATTTTTATAGTTTTTTTTCCGAACTTGAAATCACCAAACACCAAACATGGATCTTGCAGGACCAGATATGTACAAGAGTGATGACAGCCTTCAGACGCCCACATGCTGAAAATGTGTAAATACACCTCAGATCATTACATTAGTTACCTATAATAAGATCCTTTCAACAAATTTACAAGCTAATGAACTTTTTTTCCACGCAAGCAGAAGATTTACTGAACCTCTTTTGGAAAGTTCTACACTCAAGTCTCTATGATGGTGGATTTCATCTAGAACTCTTGTTATTCAGTGAATAGCTCATGTTGTACAGTGATGTTATTGAAGTTGTTAGGTGTTATATAACGCTTGCTTGCAAAACAGCAACCTTTCCGAGGATGTAGTCTTAATTTTTTCCTTCTTGTTTGTTTGTTTTTTAAACTTTCTGCAGCACATTTCTCTCAAAGTGAAAGCCCTGCTGGATTTAATAGCATCAGAATATTATTCTATACTCACTGATGAGTCCTCAAAAGCCTCAGGAAAACTTTGGCTGAGGTTCTCGCTCCAGGAGACGAAATTGAACGTAGAAGTCTTACTTTGATCTATCATTTAGTACCTTAGGAGCATTGCCTTTGATCAGCCTGTTGTCCTCCGCCTGGTAAGAAATAAGCCTGACTACTCCTGTCAAGTGTATTGAGCATTGCAACAAGTGTCAGAATAATCCCCAGTAAGAGATGAGGGTGAGGAAGTGGAATTGGAGTGGGAGAAGTAAAGTCTGTGAGAGAAAGCTAAGTTTGAATAAAGTAACAAAGGGAATCACAATGCAAGCTGTAGAAAACTAGACCCCTTAAGTGTCATTTCGGGGCTCTCAGGCCACCATGCGGGTCCATTTATTTTTCAGCTGTGATCCAAATAAAAAGTGGTTCCAGGCAACTTTTCTGCTTTAACATAGCCGACTCAACTTTGGTGGCATAGTGTGACCATAGTGTGCACCCAATGCCACCTTAATCTGTCACCATTTTACAATGCTGTGATTGCAACTATTCCCTTATCCTCTGTGAACAGTACACATGGCCTTTGTAACTCTTGTTAATGGTCATGCCCATATTTGCATATGAAACCGATCGTTGGTTTCGGTCAGCATGTCACTGTATTGCTTATAAAGGCCCTGACACACCAGGCCAATAGTCGGCCAATGTCGGGCCATCGGTGAGCGTCTGTGACCCTAGTTTTTGCGGTGTGTCCCACACCGTCGGCACTAGCCGGACCCATCGACAGCTTTTCGGCCAGTTCAGTATGCTGAATCAGTGCTAAGCTAGCGAATCAAGGCTGTTGGCTGTAGTCTTTGAGGTGTGTTAAGTGCTACTTTTTGGCCCAGACAGCAGGCAATGTGAGGCGATGCAACAGTCGGCCATCATCGCTGCTAGTCGGTTTGGTGTGTCTGGGCCCTAAGGGTGGGGATACCTGCAGTAAACATTGTGTCCAGATGAACTGATTCAACTTTCTGCGACCACCTTAATAGGGTTTTTGGGTCCTGTTTGCTGATCATTCTGCTTTTAAAACATATTGAGTGATACAATTAGAAATTACATGTGACGAGGTTAATACAAATTTTAAGATGTGAGTGAGTTTTGAAGAAATATCTTGCACACAACCATGCATGTTGCATCACTGGGCTGTGAGAGCACACTTTTGTCCAATCTGCCGCTTGTCGGCACTATCCTTTCCACTAATTTTTATGACATTAACCAATTATAAATATTCTTGTAGACATGTTATATGATTAGCTGTTGATTGTTCATACTGTTATTGAAGAAGTTTGATGTAGTCTTGGTTTGTCAGTAGACATAAAATTTCTTCTCGGGGATGACTAAAGAATTCTGATTCTGCAAGAAAAAAAAACATGCTAACGACTGCTAGCTGTATCTTAATGCATCTTCTAAATCAACCAAATCCTCCTCAACAATGGTAAAAAAAATGTGTATCAGAGCAATCTTCAAATGAGAAGAGTCAATATTAGTGTTGGAGATAGTAAATATTTTACACCCCTGTGCTTTTTTATATCAGCCTGAAAGATGACTGGAATCCGCAATCCCTTATTTAACCATAAAATTTATGTTACAGTTTAGAAGTTTAGAGAGAGAGAGCGAAGACAGAGGATGGATAGATAGATAGATAGATAGATAGATAGATAGATAGATAGATAGATAGATAGATAGATAGATAGATAGATAGATAGATAGATAGATAGATAGATAGAAAGATAGATAGATAAATAGATAAGAGACAGACAGACAGATAGATGGATAGATGGATAGATAGATAGATAGATAGATAGATAGATAGATAGATAGATAGATAGATAGATAGATAGATAGATAGATAGATAGAGTCATTGGAATCCAGCTCAGGACATCTGTTGCATGTCTTCCCCTTCTCTCTCCATTACATTCACCATCCCGTGTAATAAAGACTAAAATCTCCCTGAAGAAATAAAATGAAGAAAGACAGTTAATAGGACTTGTCTTTATATGATCTTTACATGCAAAAAAAGCTGTTAATTTATGGAGCTAGTTTTTCAGACAACACGTGAGTGATAAATATCAAGATGTCATATCAAATCAATATCAAGAAGATCCATAGATCATAGCACTCCTGTTCTTCAGCAACTCCACTGGCTCCCTGTTAAATACCGTATTGACTTCAGGATCCGGCTCCTCGCCTTTAAGGCCCTTAATAACCTACACTACCGTTCAAAAGTTTGGGATCACCCAAACAATTTTGTGTTTTCCATGAAAAGTCACACTTATTCACCACCATATGTTGTGAAATGAATAGAAAATAGAGTCAAGACATTGACAAGGTTAGAAATAATGATTTGTATTTGAAATAAGATTTTTTTTACATCAAACTTTGCTTTCGTCAAAGAATCCTCCATTTGCAGCAATTACAGCATTGCAGACCTTTGGCATTCTAGCTGTTAATTTGTTGAGGTAATCTGGAGAAATTGCACCCCACGCTTCCAGAAGCAGCTCCCACAAGTTGGATTGGTTGGATGGGCACTTCTTTGAGCAGATTGAGTTTCTGGAGCATCACATTTGTGGGGTCAATTAAACGCTCAAAATGGCCAGAAAAAGAGAACTTTCATCTGAAACTCGACAGTCTATTCTTTTTCTTAGAAATGAAGGCTATTCCATGCGAGAAATTGCTAAGAAATTGAAGATTTCCTACACCGGTGTGTACTACTCCCTTCAGAGGACAGCACAAACAGGCTCTAACCAGAGTAGAAAAAGAAGTGGGAGGCCGCGTTGCACAACTGAGCAAGAAGATAAGTACATTAGAGTCTCTAGTTTGAGAAACAGACGCCTCACAGGTCCCCAACTGGCATCTTCATTAAATAGTACCTGTTAGAGCCTGTTTGTGCTGTCCTCTGAAGGGAGTAGTACACACCGGTGTAGGAAATCTTCAATTTCTTAGCAATTTCTCGCATGGAATAGCCTTCATTTCTAAGAACAAGAATAGACTGTCGAGTTTCAGATGAAAGTTCTCTTTTTCTGGCCATTTTGAGCGTTTAATTGACCCCACAAATGTGATGCTCCAGAAACTCAATCTGCTCAAAGAAGTGCCCATCCAACCAATCCAACTTGTGGGAGCTGCTTCTGGAAGCGTGGGGTGCAATTTCTCCAGATTACCTCAACAAATTAACAGCTAGAATGCCAAAGGTCTGCAATGCTGTAATTGCTGCAAATGGAGGATTCTTTGACGAAAGCAAAGTTTGATGTAAAAAAAATCTTATTTCAAATACAAATCATTATTTCTA